>NW_015164681.1:28076-57128 GCF_001447785.1 Gekko japonicus
CTCCACCATCCCCATAGCCAGTGCCGTAGTCAGATGTGATCCAGATAAAAGGATCACACACCTTTTTATTGATTTTTTAAAAAATGAAGATAGGACAATATTTTCATTATTGTAAAAAATTTAAGGCAAAAAAAGATTCCCTTTTAAAAATAATCACATACTGTAGATAATAAAACAGCAAAACGTATTAAAAACCACACATAAAGTAATCATTATGACAACAAAACATAATTACTGTAAGGTAAGACTTGTCTTTGCTTTTACTTTATCTTTGTTATTAATAAAGTCTTTAGTTTCCCAATAGTTTTCTGCACTGCATCCGCAAGCATTTTTTCTTGTCCTCTTCTTTCATTGCTTTCTCCACTCCTTCTAGCATGAGTTGTGCTTTGTTGAATCCCACCATATCCTTTTTCTCAGCAGCCTCCTTTACACATTTGGTTGCATCATTTAGCAATGTTCAAGCCTCCTCTTCTCATTCTGTTGTCTCAGCTTTTTCAGTTTTGCTTCCTTCTCTTGTATACTATCCTGTTCATTGTCTATCTTCTTAAACCTTTCCAACTCCTCTGCCTTTCCCCCTTCTTTCTTTTCTTTTTGCTCCTCTTTAATGACACACTGTTCATCACAATATTGCTTTGGAGCAGAGAGTCAGTTTGGTGTAGTGGTTAAGTGTGTGGACTCTAATCTGGGAGAACAGGGCTTGATTCCCCACTCCTCCAGTTGCACCTGCTGGCGTGACCTTGGGCAAGCCATAGTTTTGTCAGAGGCGTTCTTGAAAAAGAGCAGTTTCTGTCAGAGCTCTCTCAGCCCCACCTACCGCACAGAGTGTCTGTTGTGGGGAGGGGAAGGGAAAGGAGTTTGTAAGCCGCTCAGAAACTCCTTTGGGTAGTGAAGACCGGGGTATAAATCCAATCTCCTCCTCCTCCTCCTCTTCTTCTGAACATTAGCTGCTCTTGCCATCTGTAAAAGCTCCTGTGTGATATTAACATGATATACATTGTTTTCATATACATGATATAAAGTTTCTTTGATGGTTAGGTGGGCATTTAAAGTTCTCTCTGACATCCTGGCCCTTTCATTGGCCAAAATGGGTCCAGTTTTTGAAAACCCTCTTTCTATGTCCGTCCTACCAGGGGTCATTTCCTGCGGGAGCGCACAGGAGCAGAGCTCTGGCAGTAAGGAGCCCAGGCGGAGGGCACATGCAACAAGCCCCACCCTCATCTCCCAGCAGCCCTCAGTTGGGCCATGAGGAGCAAGAAGCAGCCAGGTAAATTGCAGAGCCCCCCCCGGCCCGCCTTCAGGTACAAGCTCTCCCTCCTCTGTGAGGGCAGATCTATGCGTTCCCCGCCCCCAATAGCTAGCAATCCAAAACAGTCCAGTGGCACCTTTAAGACCAAGTTTTATTCAGGTACAAGCTCTCCCTCCTCTGTGAGGACAGATCTGCACGTGTCCCCCCCCAATAGCTAGCAATCCAAAACAGTCCAGTGGAGCCTGAGCGGTGGGGGTTGCCTTCTGACACACCTCCGGTGATGTCAGGGGGTGTGGCATATGAAATAAGTCATGTTAATGAGTTATGCGAATGAGCTCCTGCACTTCTTTTTCTACGAAATGACCCCTGCGTACTACCATGCAATAATGATAATGCTGCTTTCACCACCTTGGTGACCAGTGGGTATTTTAGATCTCCAGATGGGTGTGTCTGTTCAAAGAACTGATTCCAGTATGTATCTATGTGGCAAGTTTCACTGGCAGTTTCATCTTCAAGTCTAAGAAGTTTCCATTCATCTGCAATCATGTCCAGTGGAATATCCACCAGGAGTGTTGCTGCTACTTTCATTATATCCTAGTGGGTTCCCTCCTTGACCCTCTCTGCTGGAGCTAAACACTGAAGATATCTGAGAATGGGCTCGCCCAAAGATGACTAGAGTAAAAGGTGTTTGCAGGCTGCTATGAAATGTTTTTTTTGCTCCCATTAAAAAGAGTAGCTGTTCCTTTTCAGAAAGTTTTTTCAGTTCGTCACAGATTCTACTTTCACTGATTACTTCTCTCACAGGTATGCAGTGCTCATCCCTGAAGGCTTCAAGTGACAACGGTGCTGAACTCTTACAAACACGATTCATTATAGTTCTTGTGAGTGTTTTTACTTTTGTGCACCACATGCACCAAAGGCTCTTCTTTCTGGAACACTGCAGTGAACTTTGTAAATAAGCGGGCACTCGTGCAAAAAAAATTCACCTCTGCTTTCATTGTCTCATGTTTTAAGAGGTTAATTATGTTTCTACATATTGTGGGAGATTTCACCAAATCAGTTTTACTCTTAGGAACAAAGTCCTTAAAGTACTTCATAACTGAACTAAAAACAATCTCTCTTCTCACTGGGAAGGCAACATATTTTCCCCAAAACGCAGTAATGAAAGAAAAAGAAAAAACACACAAACTGCATTCACAAAAATGAAAGAAATACTGACTTTACTGACCCTTAAAAAAAAAAAAACTGACAAATTACTGACCAAGATGAAAAAACGAGCTTTTACTGATTTTACTGACCATTTTCCACCCCTGTAAACTTGTAACGGCCCATTGCTATTTACAATAAACTGAACTGAACTACTAGTCAATTGTAGAACGATCACCAACCTCACCCCACACACACAATTTTAACCATCGCAGCATTATCGCTGGCAATTATCTTCAGTTTTCCTGCCCCTTCCCTGTTACCTTGCAGATATAATAGTGCAGTCACTTTTCAAAATTCATTGGACAAAATTCATATGACAAGCAGCACCTACCCCCCTGCCTGCTTGCCCACCTGCAGTGCTGCCACCTCTGCCCACCTGGGTCATGTGGTGGCAGCAGGAGTGACAGATGGCTGCTCCTGCTCCCTCCTCCTTCTCCCACCCATCTGTTGTCCTGACACCCTCAGCTGCCTGGTCCACGTGATGGTGGTGGGCAGTGGCAGGGAGAGCAGTGGCAGCTCCTGTTCCTCCTCACTCACCTGCCTCCCTCAGAACGGTGGCTTTTGGGGTATTTTAAGCAGGTCGAGCATGCGGCTTAATTGAAAGTAAAGGAACCAAGGAACAGGTTTTCCTAATGTGGTGTATTCAATCTGACCAAAGTATGTATGTGAACTCTGTCATTGAAACACCATGTGAAGCTTTCATCCTGGGCTAGGACCCTAATCCCTCACTTGTAATTGGTAGCCCAGGAAGAACCGACCAATCACCAACAGCCAGTTCCAAGAGCGGGAACTATTGTGATGGGACCTTATCCCTGCAACCTCATAGGTTGATACTGTATAGTAGGGTGTGGCTACTTTAGCCGGGAGAGTTTAAAAGTAGAATAGCTTCAATATAAAAGCTGTTCTGGGTATTCATGTTGATCTGTTTGGAGTTGAGTTACGAGTTGCTGAATAAAGCTGATCTTTTGCTGAAATCACTCTCTGACTCTTTGTTAAGTAACCAACTTAACACCTAATTTCTTTTCTAGTTCTGATTTCTGTAAACTGCCCTGTCTTGAGGAAATATCTATAATCCATGTGATATTTTGCTGTGTGCAAGTTTTAAATGTAGAGTTTTGACCTGGTGCAAACCAATTTTGATTGAGAAAAGTTTAAAATCTCGATATTTGGGGCAAGAGCTGATGACATTTAATATTCCATACTTGTAAGTCATTTTCCACAATCTCCGAAGGAAGTTTACTAGTGCCTTTCCATAATATTTCATCTAGGCATTTAGGCGATATTATTTTGTTACAGATCTTTACTCAATCAGGAGGATCCGCAAATGATCTAAATACGTGATCATATTGTGTATTGTTTATTGCTATTGTAAATCTAATTTTAAAAATGTGTGGGAGCGAAACGGTGGCTGAGATCTCACAACATGGCATAATGAGACTTTGGTTTTTCCTCAAAATTTAATATTCTTTTTTTTTTTAATTTGGGGGATTTTTCAGTAAATCCAGTGGTCCCCTGGTCTGCAGAAAAAAACGCCCCTTATTTGTACATGGCCCAATTTTCTGGGTTTTTTTAATCTACATGGGGGCCAAGTTAAGAATTAGAGATATGATTAAGAATGAGCACCACAGAGGAGAACATCTGAGTTTGAGAGAGCGCAAACCTGTAGTTTCTAACCAGACTTACGAGAAACTCGGGTGCAATCTCTATGTGTGTGGGGAGTGATGGTGGTGTACAAATCGCTTCCTGGGAACTGGGTATGGAATTAGTGGATTTTCTGCCTAAGTGTAGCACGGAGACAGGGGAGTAGCAAAAAGGTGACATGAAGTAATAGTGCAGATCAACTTACAGACTGTTTTAAAGAAAACTGGCCACATGGGAGTGCTGCTCTGGGACTTGAGAGAAACCATGTTGGATCAGGCCAATGGTCCATTCAGTCCAACACTTTATATCACACAGTGGCCAAAATCCAGGTGCCCCCAGGAGGTCCACCAGCAGGGCCAGAACTCCAGAAGTCCTCCCACTGCTGCCCCCCAAGCACCAAGAATACAGAGCATCACTGCCCCAGACAGAATGTTCCATCTGTAAAAAGGTAAAGGTAAAGGTTCCCTTGCTCGAAAGCCAGTCAAATCCGACTCTAGGGTTGCGGTGCTCATCTCCGGGTCTCGAACTGCTGAACTACCGACCTTCCACAGCCTGCAGTTCAGCATCTTAACCACTTGAGCCACCGCAGCTCCATCTGTACCTTGAGTTACCCACTGATGGTAACCTCTGTTCCATATGTTTATCCAATCCTCTCTTGAAGCTCTACGCTTTTAACCACCACTACTTCCTGTGGCAGTGAATTCCACATTAATTACTCTTTGGGTAAAGAAGTACTTCCTTCTATCTGTTCTAAGCATACTGCTCACCAATTTCACTGAGTGCCCATGAGTTCTTATATTGCAAGAAACAGAGAAAGTACCTCTTTCTCTACCTTTTCTATCCCATGCATAATTTTGTAAACCTCTATCGTTTTTGTTGTTGTTGTTGTTCAGTCGCATAGTCAAGTCTGACTCTTCGCGACCCCATGGACCACATCACACCAGGCTCTCCTGTCTTCCACCATCCTCCGGAGTTTGCTAAATTTCATTTCATGTGTGTTGCCTCGATAACACTGTCTAACCATCTCATTCTTTGCCATCCCCGTCTTCTTTGACCTTCAATCTTTCCCAGCATCAGGGTCTTCTTTTCCAGTGAGTGCTCCCTTCTCATTTGGTGGGCAAAGTATTTGAGCTTCAGTTTCATTATCTGGCCTTCCAGGGAACAGTCAGGGTTGATTTCTTTTAGGATTGATTGATTTGATCTTCTTGCAGTCCTGGGGACTCTCAAGAGTCTTCTCCAGCACCATAATTCAAAATAATCTATTCTTCAGCGCTCGGCCTTCCTTATAGTCCAACTCTTGCAGCCATACAGCACTACTGGGAATACCAGAAATGGCGATTGAGGGGTGACATGATAGAGGTTTAAGCCAAAAGCCGAAACCTCTCATGTCACCCTTCAATTGTCATTTCTCCAAGCTTAAGAGCCCTGATCTCTTTAACCTCTCTTCATAGGGAAGGTGTTTTGTTGTTGTTGTTGTTCAGTCGCACAGTCGAGTCCGACTCTTCGCGACCCCATGGACCAGCTCCCGTCAGGCCCTCCTGTCTTCCGCCATCCTCTGAAGTTAGCTCAATTTCATGTTCGTTGCATCGATGACACTGTCTAACCATCTCATCCTTTGCCGTCCCCGTCTTCTTTGACCTTCAATCTTTCCCAGCATCAGGGTCTTCTCCAGTGAGTGCTCCCTTCTCATTTGGTGGCCAAAGTATTTGAGCTTCAGTTTCATTATCTGGCCTTCCAGGGAACAGTCAGGGTTGATTTCTTTGAGGATTGACTGATTTGTTCTTCTTGCAGTCCAAGGGACTCTCAAGAGTCTCCTCCAGCACCATAGTTCAAAAGAATCTATTCTTCGGCGCTCGGCCTTCCTTATAGTCCAACTCTCACAGCCATACATGACTACTGGGAATACCATTGCTTTGACCATGCGGACTTTTGTTGGCAGGGTGATGTCTCTACTTTTTATCATGCTGTTTAGGTTCGCCATCACTTTCCTCCCAAGGAAATCTTTTAATTTCATGGCTGCTGTCACAGTCTGCGGTGATCTGGGATCCCAGGAACGTGAAGTCTGTCACTACTTCCACGACTTCCCCTTCTATTTGCCAAGGAGTGATGGGGCCGGATGCCATGATCTTAGTTTTTTTGATGTTGAGCTTCAAGCCCACTTTTGCGCTCTCCTCTTTTACCCTGAGCAAGAGGCTCTTGAGGTCCTCTTCACTTTCTGCCATCAGAGTGGTATCGTCTGCATATCTGAGGTTGTTGATCTTTTCCCCAGCAATCTTAATTCCCGCTTGTGATTCATCCAGGCCAGCATTTCGCATGATGTACTCTGCATATATATTAAATAAGCAAGGTGACAATATACATCCTTGTCGTACTCCTTTTCCTATGCTGAACCAATCAGTTGTTCCATATCCGGTTCTAACTGTCGCTTCTTGGCCCTTATACAGGTTTCTCAAGAGACATGTGAGGTGGTCTGGTACTCCCATCTCTTTAAGGACCTGCCATAGTTTGTTGTGATCCACACAGTCAAAAGCTTTAGCATAGTCAATGAAGCAGAAGTAGATATTTTTCTGGTACTCTCTTGCTTTCTCCATAATCCAGCGAATGTTGGCAATTTGATCTCTAGTTCCTCTACCTCTTCGAAACCCAGCTTGTACTTCTGGTAGTTCTCTATCCACGTACTGTTGAAGCCTAGCTTGTAGGATCTTGAGCATGACCTTGCTAGCGTGTGATATGAGTGCAATTGTGCGATAGTTTGAACATTCCTTGGCATTGCCCTTCTTTGGGATTGGAATGTATACTGACCTTTTCCAATCCTGTGGCCACTGTTGCGTTTTCCAAATTTGCTGGCAAATGGAGTGCAGAACTTTAACAGCATCATCTTCTAAGACTTTGAATAGCTCAACTGGAATACCATCACCTCCACTAGCTTTGTTGTTAGTAATGCTTTCTAAGGCCCATTTAACTTCACATTCCAGGATGTCTGGCTCGAGGTCAGTGATTATACCGTCGTGGTTGTCAAGGACATCGAGGTCTTTCTTGTATAGTTCTTCTGTGTATTCTTGCCATCTTTTCCTAATCTCTTCTGCTTCTGTTAGGTCCCTACCGTTTTTGTCCTTTATCATGGCCAGCTTTGCATGGAACGCTCCCTTGATTTCTCCAACTTTCTTGAAGAGATCTCTAGTCCTTCCCATTCTATTGTTTTCTTCTATTACTTTGCACTGTTCATTCAGGAAGGCCTCCTTATCTCTCCTTGCTGTTCTCTGGAAATCTGCGTTCAGTTGGGTAAATCTTTCCTTTTCGCCTTTGCCTTTCGCTTTCCTTCTTTCCTCTGCTATTTGTAAAGCCTCATCAGAAAGCCACTTTGCTTTCTTACATTTCTTTTTCTTTGGGATGGTGGTGATTGCTGCCTCCTGTACGATGTCACGAACCTCTGTCCATAGTTCTTCAGGCACTCTATCTATCAAATCCAGACCCTTGAATCTATTCTTCACCTCTACTGTATATTCATCAGGGATGCGATCTAGGTCAAACCTGAATGGCCTCGTGGTTTTCCCAATTTTCTTCAGTTTAAGTCTGAATTTTGCAATGAGTAGCTCATGATCTGAACCACAGTCAGCTCCAGGTCTTGTTTTTACTGACTGGATAGAGCTTCTCCATCTTTGACTGCAAATTATATAGTCAATCTGATTTCGGTGTTGCCCATCTGGTGATGTCCATGTGTAGAGTCGCCTCTTAGGTTGTTGGAAAAGGGTGTTCGCTATGACCAGTGTGTTCTCTTGACAAAACTCTGTTAACCTTTGCCCTGCTTCATTTTGCTTTCCAAGGCCAAACTTGTCTGTTATTCCAGTTACCTTTTGACTTCCTACTTTAGCATTCCAGTCCCCTATGATGATGAGGACATCATTTTTTGGTGTTAGTTCTAGGAGGTGTTGTAGGTCTTCATAGAACCGGTCCACTTCAGCCTCTTCTGCATCAGTGGTTGGGGCATACACTTGAATTACTGTGATGTTGAATGGTTTGCCTTGGAATCGGACAGAAATCATTCTGTCATTTTTGAGATTGTATCCCAGTACTGCCTTTTGCACTCTCTTGTTGACTATAAAGGCCACACCATTTTTTCTACGAGATTCCTGGCCACAGTAGTAGATATAATGGTCATTTATATTTAGGATTTTTGGCTCCAATGTGCATCACCTTGCACTTGGCCACATTGAACCCCATTTGCCATGTTGACGCCCACTCGCCCATCCTTGACAGATCCCCTTGGAGTGCCTCACAATCCTCACTGGTTTTCACCACCCTGAACAACTTTGTATCATCCGCAAATTTAGCCACTTCACTGCTTACTCCCATCTCCAAATCATTAATGAACAAGTTAAAAAGCAGTGGACCAAGTACTGATCCCTGCGGTACCCCACTGCTTACCACCCTCCACTGAGAAAATTGCCCACCTACACTCACTCTCTGTTTTCTATGAACTAGCCAGTTTTTGATCCATAAAAGGACTTGTCCTTCTATCCCATGATTTTTGAGCTTACTTAGGAGCCTTTGATGAGGAACTTTATCAAAAGCTTTCTGGAAGTCAAGGTAAATAATATCTATTGGATCCCCCTTGTCCACATGTTTGTTCACCCCCTCAAAGAACACTAACAGGTTAGTGAGACAAGGCTTAAAACTCCTGTTAGTGAGACAAGACTTAAAACTCCTGTACTTCCCCAAATTTACCACTACACCACTGGAAGTGAGCCACAAATTTACCACTACACCACTGGAAGTGAGCCACAGGGATGTGGTGTTTGTCTGGGTGGAGAGGATGGGGATATCATCAGAACAGAAGCATCACTACTCCCAGGAAACATCTGGGAGGTGAATTATTTCCATGGTTCAATATCCACTGTACACGGACCTTCTGCTGCAACTCCATATACAGCTAATCATGGAATAGTATCAAGCTGGTTTATGAAGAACAGCCCCAGTGGCCAAACCAACCTTGGAAGGCAAGCTTAGCAAAAGCCACTTCAATTTTGCTGCCAGGGCCCCAGCATTTAGCAGTCCCTAATAAGAGGAAGGAGCTGCGGTGGCTCAAGGGGTTAAGACGCTGAACTGCAGGCTGTGGAAGGTCAGTAGTTCAGCAGTTCGAGACCCGAGTTGCCGCATGACGGAGTGAGCTCCTGTCTCTAGTTCCAGCTCCTGCCAACCTAGCAGTTTGAAAGCAAGAAACTGCAAATAGATAAATAGGTACCGCTTCGGTGGGAAGGTAACAGCGTTCCGTGCGCCTTGGTGTTTAGTCATGACCACGGAAACGTCTTCGGACAGCGCTGGCTCTTCGGCTTGGAAACGGAGATGAGCACCGCAACCCTAGATTCGGATTCGACTGGCTTTCGAGCAAGGGGAACCTTTACCTTTAATAAGAGGAAATACGAAGAGCCTTGTACAACGCTGGTGAACACCTCCTGCGTAGAGCTTCCTGGATGCAGAACCTGATCACCTCTGCTTCCTTCCTTATTTAACAGAGGCTCGCTTGGCTCAGACTTTCTGAATCCTTCCCGTACGCTTACCTGTTCCCAGCCGGTCTGCCCTCACCGCCCTCCTCCCGCCCTGATAATGCCATGCTACCCGCATCCTGGCTTGCTTCTGATATTTATGCTCTGTTCTCCTGGGGACAGCCTTGCCTAAGGCAGCCCAAGGAAAAGTTTCGACCTGAACCTGGATTATTATAACTACTCATCAGTGACGCGCTTTCTCTCTTTTGCTGACGGATTAATATTTCCGACAATCAGCATTCTTAATGCCTCTGAATGCCACACTGAATTAAGAAAAGAAGCAAAAGCGCTGCCAAAGCAGGTCAGCAGTAGTTCAGCAACGCTCCTTCTCAATGCAGAAATATGCCACCTTTGGGGAAGGAGGAAAAAAACAAAACACACACACACACACACTTGCATAGTTATGCTTAAACCTGATACTGGATTTGCATTGAAGAATGAACACATGATGCTGCTTTACACCGAATCAGACTCTTGGTCCATCGAGATCAGTGTTGTTTACTCAGACTAGCAGCGGCTCTCCAAGGACACAGGCTGAGCAGCTGTTCCACAGGTTTCAGTATCGATCGCTGCGGAGACAGGAGTGTGCAAAGCACTTGTAGCCTTAATTATCCCCCCGCACACATCAGGTATTTTCCTTCTGCAGAGATGCCCCCACCTAGCACAGCCAGCTGACCTGGATTCTTTCCAGATCACACAGAGTTCGAACACGGATACCGAATATTCATAAGAACATAAGAGAAGCCAATGCTGGATCAGGCCAATGGCCCATCTAGTCCAACACTCTGGGTCACACAGTGGCCAAAAATACCAGGGGCCATCAGGAGGTCCACTGGTGGGGACAGGACACTAGAAGCCCTCCCACTGTTGCTCCACCCCCCAAGCACCAAGAATACAGAGCATCCCTTGCCCCAGACCGAGAGTTCCTATCTGTATCTTGTGGCTAATAGCCACTGATGGACCTCTGCTCCGTATGCTTATCTAACTCCCTCTTGAAGCTGTCCATGCTTGTAGCCGCCACCACCTCCTGTGGCAGTGAATTCCATGTGTTAATCAACCTTTGGGTGAAGAAGTACTTCCTTTTATCTGTTCTAACCGATCGCTCAGCAATTTCATTGAGTGCCCGCGAGTTCTCGTATTGTGAGAAAGGGAGAAAAGTACCTCTTTCTCTACCTGCTCTATCCCATGTATAATTTTATAAGCCTCGATTATGTCACCCCTCAGCCGTCGTTTCTCCAAGCTAAAGAGCCCCAAGCGCTTTAACATTTCTTCATAGGGAAAGTGTTCCAACCCTTTTATCATTCTAGCTGCCCTTTTCTGCACTTTTTCCAATGCTATAATATCCTTTTTGAGGTGTGGTGACCAGAACTGTACACAGTACTCCAAATGAGGTCACACCATTGATTTATATGGGGCATTATGATACTGGCTGATTTGTTTTCAATTCCCTTCCTAATAATCCCCAGCATAGCGTTGGCCTTTTTTATTGCAGTTGCACACTGCCTTGAGATTTTCATTGAGTTATCTACTACGACTCCAAGATCTCTCTCTCGGTCAGTCTCTGCCAGTTCAGGGCCAGCCCCAAATGAACTGCATTTTGTCCATTGAAATTATTGCCCTTAACACACCCCAGAATGGATTAACGGGCCAAGACTTGTTAAGATAATATCAAAATATCTCAGAGAGGGGAATGGTGGCTACTGGGGCTAATACAACACCATCACATATTGAGTGGCATCATTCTGACATAAGATAGGTGGACTGCCTGCCTTCTGTGAAAGAGAGTCGCTTAAGCTGGAAAAGGCTTTGGGCTTTGCTAAGGAGAGTGGTAGGATGCAGGCCAAGAAATTAAAATCAATAAATAACCTGTATTATTGTAAAAAACAATAAATCACCTGTATTATAAACAAACATGATACAAAAGCAGCAGCAGTAAAATTAAACATGCCAACAGCAGAAGATATCAAAAATTAGATATCAAATTAAAATTCTGCAAACTGCTCAAAGATATTAATCTGTACAATTCAGAGATAGAAAGGCCTACAGGGACAAAAATGAAAATATAGGTGGAAATAATAGTTTTTAAAAATCCTGCTGTTTTTCATTCTATTTTTTTTTTAAATAGAAACATTTGTTGACTACAATGTTGATAGTTTCTATTTTAAGCCTTGCTTTATTCCTTACTTTCCCACACAGAATAAACTAAGATATTTTGAGGGAGCTCCCGCTACCTTCTCCAAGACTGGGCATACTTCTCAGTCTCGGTTGACTAAAATGGAGGCATTTACGCTTTTAAAGCTTTATAAATGTGCCGAACAGCCCAACTGTAGGAATATACTAAATGAATCACCATTTTACGTTCTTAAAAGCAGTAAAACAAGCTTAGATTTGATAAGAAAACAAGTATTGCATGTATTTCCCCAAATTTTCATTTTATTCTGTTGGGGGGGGGGGGAATCCAATATTCGCTGTCCTCTTCAAAATTTCCTGAAAGTGTGTGTATGTGTGTAAAGTGTTGTCAAATCACAGCTGATTTATGGTGACTGCATAGGGTGTTCAAGGCAAGTGGTTAAGCGAAGGTGGTTTGCCGTTGCCTTCCTCTGCAAAGTCCTCCTTGGTGGCCTCCCATCTGAGTACTGACCCTGCCTAGCTTCCGAGATCTCCCAAGAACAATCTACACTATACCAATCCTACAGGGCTCTTTCTGTAGCAGGAACTCCTCTGCATATTAGGCGACAAACCCCTAGTGTAGCCAATCGTCCAAGTGCTTACAGAGCTCTTCTTACAGGGGCTACTGTAAGCGCTTGGAGGATTGGCTACATTAGGGGGTGTGTCACGTAATATGCAAACGAGTTCCTGCTACAACAGTGGTTCTCAACCTTCCTAATGCCGCAACCCTATAATACCGTTCCTCATGTTGTGGTGACCCCCAACCAATGTTCCCTCTAAGCTGTGGAGTCTTGTGAGCAAAAATTCTACTTTGTGAGCTACTGGCATTAAAGTTGTGAGCAAGCAATTTGGCTACTACATAAATTAGTTTGCTCTGGAGCCCTCCTTCCTGAGCGAAGACAAAAATGTGTGAGCTGGAGGCTCAAAAACTGTGAGCTGGCTCACACTCACTCAGCTTAGAGGGAACACTGCCCCCAACCATAACATTATTTTCGTTGCCATCATAAGACCATTGAAAAGTTGTGTTTTCCTATGGTCTTAGGTGACCCCTGTGAAAGGGTCGTGCGACCCCCAAAGCGGTCGCGACCCACAGATTGAGAACCGCTGTGCTACAAAAAGAGCCCTGTTTAAAGTCGATCCACATTTCCATAGCAACAAGCCAGCTTCTGACAAAGAGGATTCTTCCTTCTCTCCCAACACTGCAACTTTCCCTAGCTTTTAAAATTTTGCACACAGCATCGATCTAATCATTTTACCAACAGGCCAATACCGACTCTGTCTTGTACTTAGGAGGACTTTTACTGCTATACACCCAGGGTTTCATCTGCACTGGAGGTGGTATTCCCCTAAGGCAGTTTGATGATCCTGAGTCGAGGGCCGGTTCAGTCTCTCTCAGCCAGTGATCCTCTTTGTGTGATGAAGGAGCATCAAATAGGCAAACAGCCAGCTCGCCAGGTCTGTATGCAGAGAATCCCAATATTTACTTATTCTTTCCAATTACATACCTCTGCTCAATCATTTAGTCCCAAAAGCTAACAGTGTTCTTCATTCTACAACTCTGCTCAGTTTGAACTGCTCTTCCAGCCTAAAAATCCTTCATTGTCTCTATGAGTCATTTACACTGGAGGAAGGCTCCAATCTAAGTAGGTTTGCCAGTTCTGGGTTAGGAAATATCTGGCGATTTTGGGGGTGGAGCCAGAGGAGGGTGGGGTTTGGGGGACGGGAGGGGAGAGACCTCATAATGCCATAGACTCCACCCTCCAAAGCAGCCATTTTCTCCAGGGTTCCCTGGAGATCAACTGTAATATCAGGAGGTCTCCATGCCTCCACCTGGAGCATGACACCCCTAAAAGCCCAAGGATCTCTTGGATTTGCTTAAGCTGGAAAAGGCTTTGAGCTTTGCTAAGCAGAGTGGTAGGACGCAGGCTGAGAAGTTAAAATCCGAACAACAAATCACCCGTATTATTAAAAAAACACGATGCAAAAGCAGCAGCAGCAAAATTAAATATGCCAACAGAAGAAGATATCAAAAAGAAGAATTTTTAAACTGCCCGTCTAAGACAGCCAAGGATACGGAGGGTTTCCTGAGAGAGGGGATTCCACAGGATGGGAGCTACCAACGAGAAGGCCGTTTCGTGCGGAGGACAGTCTGGACTCCCTGGGTGGTGATGCCAGCAATGTAACTGCATTGCTTGATTTCAGTTCTCCAGGTAGAATGGGTGTGGTGCGGTTAGAGTTTCGGACTAGGATCTGCGAGAGCCAGGTTCAGATGCCCACCCTGCCAAGGAAGCTGGCTGGGTGGCCATGCAGCCAGTGACACACACTCAGTCTGGCCTACCTCAAAGGGTTGTTGTGAGGATAGAACGGAGGAGAGAACAATGTAAGCTGCTTTGGGTCTCCGTTGGGGAGAACGGCGAGGCATAAAAGAAGTAAATCAGTAATGAATAGTAAGGGAGGAGGAATGGTCCCTGTTAGGAAATGTATCCCTTAAAAATCGTACCCTTCACAAATTCTGAGCTACTCGGGAGACAGGCGTTCTCTTATCCACCCTATAAATCAAATCACTGGCTGGATAAGTTACTTGAAGACTCCCTATGACTTTCACCACCTCGGAAATGGCCGAGTCAATAACGTTACCTTGCTGGGCATATAATACTCTACCACAAGAGAGCCAGTCTGGTATAGTGGCTAAGAGCGGCGAACTCTAATCTGGGAGAACTGGGTTCGATTCCCTACTCCTTCACAGGAAGCCAGCTGGGTGACCTTGGGTCAGTCACAGTTCTCTCAGCCTCCCCCCCCCAAAAAAACAACACACAAACCTAGCTCATCACAACCTAGCTGGAATTTCAGGTTGCCAGACAATCTTCGGATCTCCTGGCTATACTACACCCACTGCCATATGACAATTATAATTATTACTCCACCACAATAAACTCCGCCCACTTTCCCAGAGATTTTCTGAACATCCACGTATTCGGGAACGTAGCCATTATTTTCCTGAACACAAACTAAGACTCTGATTATTTTCTTTTAAAGTAATCCAGTAGGTTTATAGTATTCTTTTGAAGTGTGTAGGACTTTAAATTGTAGCACAGTTCAAAATCTGTTCTGTCTAGAAAACAACAGCTAGCCACATCACCACAGCGGCACAGGTTAATTTTAATGCACAGATCAACTTTAGCAAAATAGGTACCAGTGCTACAACTCGTTTGGAGAAAAGGAGGAGAAACTGAAAATCATATTCCAACTGCAAGTTACAGCGTATGCACACACAAACATGGTCACACACATCCCTAGCTTGTTATAGAGACTGAATGATCAGCTACTAAAGGTACTGCTACTAACAGACACAGTGGTCTGGGAACGCTATGGATGCAGATGTAGGGCAACGTATCTAGAGAACCACCACATGACCCGGTGTTTCCATTAGGCACTGGCCGCTTTGACATAACCCTGAGAACTCGATACTTACTCTTGAACGGCTCTGGCTATAGACAGGGCGGTGGATCCAGTTTCATTAACGCTATCCAAGGTCACATTTGGCAGGTCATCATCATCACTGTCGCTTTTAATTTGCCTGGGAGACAGGCCACGTGGGTCCATTTGTGCTGAGTGAGGAATAAAAAGATACACAATGGATTAAAATTCACAAAGTGAAACTGATACTGCTCAGGAAGAACACACAAGGTGTACACCTCCAGCTCCTTCTACTACATGGATATTCTTACCACACTGAGAATAGCAGGCATATTGGTTTGGCGATTTCCAGTTACCCTTGGCCATTTCACACGCAAACAATAACAGAAGATGACTGAGAATTAGTACGTATATGTTACTCTGCTGATATTAACGAGGAACAGGGCTGCTGTTTCATTCTAAAGATATTTCCTTGGAAGTCAATCCCATTTGGTTCACTGAGTCTGATTTCCTATTGAGGCTGAAACTAGACTTTATGGAGAGTGCATGTTACAGAGATCACAAGAAACAGGCTACGCTTCTCTTCCTCTGTTCATCATATGTGGCAAATTAAAAAGGCATGACATAATTGCATTGTAGCCTGCTCTTCCACTTCAATGTTTGCCATCTGTGGGGACTGGGAACTTCACTATGACACTTTTATACCATGTACTTGGTTACTAGCCATTACCATGAGAGAGAGAGGAGACCTAGGGGTCACTAATCTCTGTTATAATCAAAGCTACTGCGGTCTACTAGTGTTGGACTATGAATGGGGAGACCTGGGTCCGGATCCCTTGTCAAGGTCTCTGTCACACTGTGTGTCAAGACTAGGGAGAGAAGAAGAAGAAGAGATGTCTCAGAGTGTCTTACAAACTCCTTTCCCTTCCCCTCCCCACAACAGACACCCTGTGAGGTAGGTGGGGCTGAGAGAGCTCTTGACAGAAACTGTTCTTTTTCAAGGACAGCTCTTATCAGAACTATGGCTTGCCCAAGGTTATCCAGCCAGGTGCAAGTGGAGGAGTGCAGAATCAAACCTGGTTCTTCCAGATTAGAGTCTGCGCACTTAACCACTACACCAAACTGGCTCTCTAGGGATGGGCATGAACCAAATTACGAACTGAATTTTGTGATGAACCATGCTGGTTTGTGTGATCGCAAACCCCGATTTGCAAAATCGCACTGTTCACAAACCGACCACGAACTACCATGGTTTTTGTGGCAGTTTGTTCGGTTCATAAGAGAGCTCATGGGCCAGACATGCTGGCGCCAAAGGCAATGGTCGAGAATGCTTTAAAGATGTGCTGCAGCAGCGTGACTTGCCAGTGAGCTTGGAAGGCCTTAAAATGCCTTCTGAGCTCACTGGTGAGTTGTGCCACCACAGCGACACAACGTGAGTCAGCTCAAGGGCATTCTTCTGAGTTCACTTGCAGTAGCTGCTGCAGCAGCTTCCATGGGGGGAGCAAAAGGCGTTGCTGAACTGGCTTGTATCTAATAGATGTAAGCCAGCTCAGTGATGCCTTTGCTCTTCCCTCTCCCGTGTGGAAGCTACACAAACTTCGTGAACCCGAATTGGTTCAGTAAATGGAAAAGCTTGTGGAGGTTCACGAACCATGGTTCATGAGAACCCATGAACCATCACAAACCTGCATTTTTCTGATTTGTGCCCATCCCTAGTCAAGACCAGTCACTTTTGGGGGGGGCCTTTACTGTTGCTGCCACCACTTTGGGTAAAATCCAGCCCCTCTCTCTCACATGGGTTGCCCAGTCAGCCTTACATGGGTGTTGCTCAGTAGCATGCCAAGTGGCCAGGCGGGTGGGTAAGGCCTTGTGCAGACTCTTTCAAGTTAAGCAAATGGTATTGCAAAGGACAGATCTGAGCAGAGGTCCTTTCGGGGGGGATCGCGGGGGATCACAGTTCCCCCGGGTGAGGTACGGGGGCGGGGCACATGACAAAGCCCCGCCCCCCGCTTCCGGCCCTCATTCAGCCAGGAGGAGGCAGGAGAAGAGGGAGGGTAAGTTGCCTCCTCATGCAAGGCCGGCGGCGGCGGCCGGGACCGTTGGGGCGGGGTGTGTGGCCTTATGACACACTTCAGGTGATGTCAGGGGGTGTGGCCTTAGGACACACTTCCGGTGATGTCAGGGGGTGTGGCATATGCTAATGAGTTATGCTAATGAGTCCCCCTAGCTCTTTTTCTATGAAATGACCCCTGGATCTGAGGTACACTGAGTAAAATAAACACAAAGACAGTTGATAACTAAAGTACTTACAATCCATATTACATCCCATATCTGGCAGTTGCAGGATGCCCCCAACCCTGGTGCATCCAGAACCCTCTTTGGCATCATTCTCCTCTGTCATCCTTCATGACAAAACACACACTCAAAGGCATTCAACCACAGACCCAATAATTTCTTCCAAGAGTCTCTCCCCCTCAAACAAAGAAACAGTTCTCCTTTTCAGACCTCACCCTACATGTGCTGTGGGGCCTTCAGTCAATCTGGGTGCCAAGCCTTGGGGCTCAAGCCCACCGAACCTGGACCGTCCAATTACGAGGTGTTAACACATCAGAAGGCTGGTGTGTTGTCCCTCTCAGTTGGAAAGGATCCTCTGTCCGGCATAGAGCACCATCTCCCCTTCTTCCCAGCCACAGTGTCACTTGGGCTCCCTTCTATCACTGTAGCCACCAAGGCATCTCTTGCCCCCTGCCCATCGTCTCATCACATGCCCACTCCATTATGGAGCTCACCTGGTGGCTATGGGCCAGTCACTCTCTCTCTCAGTCTAACCTACCTGACATTGTCCTTTGGAGGACAAAATGGAGAATTGTGAACACCATCCTGAACTCCTTGGAGGAGAGGTAAATTAAGAGTTTCTACTTAAGGAGGCTTAGAATTGCAGGCAGTAACTCCATCTGCAGCAGTTATCATCTGTGCAAAACATGGTAAGAGAGCCAGTTTGGTGTAGTGGTTACGTGTGCAGTCTCTAATCTGGGAGAACCGGGTTTGATTCCCCACTCCTCCACTTGCACCTGCTGATGTGACCTTGGGTCAGTCACAAGCAGTGACACACCTGTCCTTGAAAAAGAGCAGTTTGTGTCAGAGTTCTCTCAGCCCCCACCCACCTCACAGGGTGTCTGTTGTGGGGAGGGGAAGGGAAAGGAGTTTGTAAGCCGCTCTGAGACTCCAAGTGAAGGGCGGGGTATTAATCCAATCTCTTCTCCTCTTCTCTTCTTCTCTTCTAAGATAGGGTTGGCTTTCCCCTTCCCACGGCAGACCCTCTTTATGTTGTCCCTTGAGGTCCCCTAACCCCCAGGAGCAGCAATTCATGGAAATTAGTGGGCTACCGTGGGAGAAGGGGAATGCTGGACAGCTCCATTTGACCTTTGGAAAATTTAGTCTGGATCCAACCCATAAACAGTGAAAGATGCATATCTGAGACCAGCAATATGATCTCTGTAGTTTTCAAAGAATGTTAAGAATCAAAATAACAAATGGCTTAATGCTAGATGTCCATAATTACTCAGGTTTCATAAATTGATGGAACGGATAATAGGACCTTAATGATTTTTTAAACGGAACTGTTGCCCTGCGATTAAAACAAACAACAAAAAACTGGACTAATATGTGCAGTACAAATAATGTACTTTTCAAAAGCATGAACTGTGGTCTGTCCTAGAAGAACTTAAACCAGATAACCCAAGAGAGGTACAATTATTTGGTGGGAGAAGGTTCCACTGTTGAAAAAGCAGTGGGAAGACACTCATCATCAATCATTATTATAATATTAAAATCTCTCCCTCTGGGTTGTCAAGTCGCGTTATTTTACCAAGACGCTTGAAATGTTTGTTCTTCTCCTTAAAGCTCCGAGTTTAGCAACCAGAGAACATTAGTCAGAGTAAAGGCTTTTTTTAGCCCTGACTTTCAGAGAATAGCTAGAATTTTCACCCCAGAAAAGGCAAACCTTTGATCTTAACAGATATGGTATCTATTCAAATACAAGACTAAGTTTCCCCCCCAAGTATGCCTTCAAAAAAAGTGGGGAAAAGAGGGGGCTGCCTTACATTTGCATACAAGTTACAGCTATGTTTGTCAGTAATTTTTTGTGTGTGTATAGGGGCGGTTGTCTTACATTCAGGGTTGTCTTCATTTCGAGTAAATACTTTAGGATCTCCAGTCATTTTGTAGATACACTTAGTCCTTAATGCCAATTGCCAAGCAAACCTCAATCACAAATAGCATTTTTTTTTGGCAGAAGGACATGCGCTATGGCTTGACAGAGTTGATTAATACAAAGCAAGGGGCCATCCATTCTCGATACCCTGTTAGCAAATTAAAGGGGAAGGGCATCCTTCACCATTAAAACCTATTTGCAAACGATACTCCATCAACCTCTTCGCGTAGCTGAGACTTGAAAATGGCAGCTATATTATCTTGCCCTTTTTCTGAATTATGCAACTAATTACACAGTAAGTTTGCTAATGCCGCAAGACTATCATTTCTTAGTCATGAATGCTGAACGTTAACATCCTTTCATGGGCAGACGGAAAGATACCCTTAAACACCAGTGATGGTAGGTGGGGATGACAGTGTGATGTTTTAATGTTGGGAAACTAGGCCATAACATCCAAGCTGAATCCAGCTCACCAGAGACTCGGTAGCCGTGCAGTTCTATGCAAAAGAGCTCCAGTCTGATTTCAGTGGGCTTAGAGTAATTCTGCACAGGACTGCACTCAAAAAATCTTATTTTTACTGCCTTCCATATGATCCCAAGGAGGAGGAAAGTGTCAAGTGATTGGCAAGCTACCCTACTTAGCTAAGGGCTGGTGTTTGGTTTGAGCAGGCCTGCCCCAAACTCAACCTCCAGTACAAGGATGACCACTGGGAACCTCAGGGCCACATCTTACATCAGGGTCCCCAACCTTTTTGCGCCTGTGGGCACTTTGAAATTTTGAAAGAGGGTGGTGAGCGCCACCCCAAAATGGCTGCCACAGGAGGCGGACCCAAATCCAAAATGGCTGCTGCAGGACATAGAGCCAGATGCAATGCCTCCCTCCTCACTTTCTAAAAGAATGGCATGACAACCACGCTGAACATATGAAGCTGCCTTATTCAGAGTACAGTCCAAGAAAAAAACAATTGCAGACAAAATTACTAATGCAATCCCTATTTCTATTAAATAAACTATTATAAACAGTCAACACAATATAGTTAAAGGTGTAGTCTTAACACAAAGTCAATCAATTTCTAAAGCCGCTACAACTTGAGTTGTGGCTCATACCGAAGTGAAATATCTCTGTTAGGATCCAATCCTCAGTTTCTCAGCCAGATAATTTCTCAAACAGATGTTTGATCAATCAATAGTCCAAGTACAGTCCCTGCTATGAGCAGACAGCTTTGAGTGCCCGTTTCACCATTTCGTTTCTTCAAGGTCAGAACAATCCACCAAAAAATAAGTCCATTTCAAAGCACAAGGCTTCTCTCAACCATTGGCATAATTAACGTGAATGTGAATTTGTTTTATTCAGAGTCCAGCCACTGGCCTATAAAGATTAGTATTTATACTTTCACTGGAAGCATGCCCCAGCCACTGAGGGGACAGCAAGCCTACAGAAGGAGTGGGTGGGCTTCTACTCCTGGACACTCATCTCCCCTCATGGAACAGCCCAGCTCGCAGGCCCCCTCTCTGGTGCACGAAGGAAACTCATGGCAACCGTCAGTCAGGCCCGAAGGAGGAATGAAACCACACGCTGGAAAGCCCAGGGGCTAACTAGTCCTCTTGAACCTCCTTGATGGCTGGAGTTACAATTACAGCCACAGAAAACCCTCTCATCTGAGCGAGAGCAGCCAATAACAAGCCCAGCCATACAATGTCCCTAGCCCTGCCCACTTTCTGAAAAGCTCAGGGAAAGTAGCTGTGGGTGCGACAGCCCCCATGGGCTCCCCATTCGGGAATCCTGTCTCACAGGATTAGGCTTGCCAAGTCCCCCCAGGGGGGCGGGAAAACCCCCACTCCAGAGGCCCGTTCCGCGCCACCGGCGGATTGGACCCCGGGGGGAACCCCACCCCGACGTGCACGTCACTCTATGGTTTTCCCTCGGATGGTCGTGGCCCTGCCCCCAGCGTGCCCGGCATGGTTGCGTCACTTCCGAGTGACGTGAATGTGGCGAAATTCAGACTTGGCAACATTACACAGGATACGTAAAAAGCACCATGTACTCATGTGCTCTGGTCACAGTTAAATGTGGTACTTGGTGCTTCTTTCTAGAAAACATTTGTAACAGGAAAAAAAAATGTCTAAAAATGTATGCAGTTTGTAACGTTCGGCAGTGCTAGCATGCCTGCTTATGTATCTGTCCAGTCAGACAAGGAGAATGCCTCAAAGGTCAAGCTACAGCAGATGAAGTTTACAACAAAAGAAATATATTTATTATATAGCGTACCCAATGATGTAGTTAAAAACATAGGGCCTGAATATCAGGCTGCAAGAAAAGCCATAAACTTTACATAAGCTATTATAAATCCCTCATACGCTGTATCTTATTGCTAGTTGATGACACACACATCCGGAAATACTTGAAATTCTGTGCCAGATTATAGTACCAACGGACGATTTATGTGTTAGCATGGTTTCCATGTGACAGGACCCATGGTTTGCTTTATAAGCTAACATCAAACCACACAATATGAGACAACATCACCTGGTCAGGCTTAAAATACATATTGTTTATTTTCCAGATGTGTGTTCTAAAAACTATGTTATGTATTACTGACCACTGAGGAGGAGGAAGGAGGAGGAGGAGGAGACTGGAGTTATACCCCACCCTTCAGTACCCGAAGGAGTCTCAGAGCGGCTTACAATCAGTGTTCCCTCTAAGCTGAGTTAGTGTGAGCCAGCTCCGTTTTTTAGCCTCTGGCTCACACATATTTGTCTTGGCTCAGGAAGGATGTCTCCAGAGCAAACTAATTTATGCAGTAGCCAAATTGCTCGCTCACAACTTTAATGCCTGTAGCTCACAAAGAAGAACTTTTGCTCAGAAGACTCCACAGCTTAGAGGGAACATTGCTTACAATCCCTTTACCTTCCCCTCTCCACAACAGACACCCTGTGAGGTAGGTGGGGGGCTGAGAGAGCTCCTTCGAGAACTACCCTTGAGAAAACAGCTTTGAAATAACTTATGACTGACCCAAGGTCACCCCAGCAGCTGCATGTGGAGATTGCACGCTCCTATCCACAACACCAAACTCGCTCTTAGGAAGGCCTAAGAGGCTGAAACGTCTTGTGTTGGTCTTTTGGCATTTATCATCAACTTTGTATGAGGGATTTATAATAGCTTGTATAAAACTGATTCTGGATGGCTTTTAATGCAGCCTAACATTCAGGCTTTATGTTTTCAACTACATTATCGTGTACACTAGATAATAAATATATATTCCTTTCGATATGAATTTTATCTGCTGCAGCTCGACCTTTGAGGCACTCCCAGTACATTTCCGATTGAGTTTGTTTCCCCTTCTCCTTTGCTTGCTCAGTCAGAAAATGAAACATCAAGATCTCAAATTCGTCTGATGCCGTTTGGCTAGTAGTTATCTGGTAGTTATCTAAATGATTATACAAATTTGTATCCCAAAGGTTTTTAAAGAAATTAAGTAATGATTTTGTGTGTGTGGGGGGGGGTGATTCGAAACAGAGAAGTTACAAGGGGAGGGAAATTTAGCGTTGGACTGTTCCGAATATGAAGAGTGTGCCCTTATGAATGACACAGCCCCATTTCCGTTTCTAATTACACGACTGATAAGGGAATTCAGCTGTCAGAAATCTCACAATCTGGAAATGCGTAATTGGATTCAATTAGCTTGCACCCTTGTCTACTGGTGTTCTTTGGCTGATTTTTATGCCTGGCTTGAGAAGAGAGTCTTCCAGTGCCATCCTACACAGAGTTAAACTCTTCTAATCCCAGTAACTTGAACGGACATAAAGATGTAAATCTACTGTCAATGGACCTGTTCGCTATGCTGCCCTTTCCTTGGATTTAGTGAAGCAGACAAACATTTTCCAACAAAGCCTAAAGATAAGATGCAACTGAACGAAATGTTTTCCAGGTGGACAAGGTTGTCTACTAAATCACGGTGATTGCCCCCGCCAGTTTCCAATTACTCTAGCCTGACTTCCACCCCCACTCCTTATCACTCAACCATCCAATTCACCTTTAAGCCTACAGGAAATAGCTCCCCCTAAAATACAAATCAAATACAGGTCCCAAAGGTTCACTGCAAAGGTGGGGGCTAAAGGCACAGTGAAACTAGGCAAAGATGGTAGCTTCTGTTACTCAACCAGCCCAAACTAGACATGCCATTAAATGCACAGCCATTGCTTGAAAACCACACCTATGTCTCGAACTCCACTGTCCTCCTCCATTACATCTAATACTACCTGCTGGTATGCATCCAGCTATCCGTGGACACTGCAGGTAAGAACATCAGAAGAGCCCTGCTGGATCAGACCAGTGGTGCATCTAGTCCATCATCCTGTCTCACACAGTGGCCAACCAGTTCCTCTAGATAGGCAACAACAGGGCATAGAGGCCGAGGCCTTCCCCTGAGGTTGCCTCCCTTGAGGTTCCCCTGAGGTTGCCTCCTGGCTCTCGGATTCAGATGCTTAGTGCCTCTGAAAGTGGAGGTTCCCCTCAGTCACCATGGCCAGTAGTCACTGATGGACTTATCCTCCATGAATCTATCTAATCCCCTTTTAAAGCTGTTTATTCCTGTGGCCATCACTACAGTTAGGGACTTTCCTACTCCCTCAGTCTGATGCAGACCACTGGAGCCACCTGCAATTTTGTTTGTTAGACCCTTGGCAACAGCATTGTAGAAAAAGTTGGTCAGGGAGCGGTCTGTAGGGGGGAGGTTGGTAGAAATCTCTGCCCCCCCTTCCACAAATGGAAAGCTGTTCTACCAGAAGAACTGTGTGGTTGGATACACACCACCGTGTCTTAATGCCATGGTTACTAATATGGCTCTGTGGACCATTCAAGTAATAATAGACACCATTGATACTACATGGCACGTGGGGAACCACACTTGCAACTGGAGCAGTGACGCTCTGTCTACTAGGTGCTTGGGGGGGGGGCAACAGTGGGAGGGCTTCTGGTGTTCTGGCCTTGCTGGTAGATCTCCTGATGGCACCTGGTTTTGGGCTACTGTGTGACTCAGAGTGTAGGACTGGATGGGCCACTAGCCTGATCCAATATGGCTTCTCTTATGTTCTTAACTATCATGAAGAAAGAAGTCACATGATTACTGTGTCCTACCCCACCAAACATATATATAAGATATAATTATTAATATTAAATGTATCACCAGAACGTTTTTCATTACCAGAGTGTCAGGTAGCCCTGTCATAAGTCTGGGATGTGGAGGGGTGCCCTCCCATTTTCTGTCTCAGCTCTCCCTGGCTCACCAACTGTTTGCTATCTTATGCTTGACCTTGTAGATGCTCCAGCTGCAGTTTTACTCGGCTGGGAAAGTTAACGGCTTTTCGCTTTGCCTGCTTGCTTTGCCCGCGTGCGTGAGATGTATCCATTGGCTTATGCTTACCGGGGGGATGTTTGATTCTAGTATAAGTCAGAGGCCCTTGTATAGGCAGCCATTCCTGACACAAGCTGTACACGTGTCTCTAGTACTGGATTTACCAATAAACAGTTATCTTCTCATGAAGCCCTGTGTTGCGTAAACTGACTAAGGACCCTGACACAGAGTACCTCTGAGGCTTGTCTCCCTCTACCCTTCAAGAGACGGGGTGATTAGAACCTCCCTCAGTGCCAAGTGGGAACCACCTGCTACCAACGAGCTCCACTGCACAGGAGCCTTTCCTATTTTCCTGAAAATGGGGGATGAATGACTCATTGGGGAAGAGCCACAGGGGAATGTCAAAGAGCCACATGTGGCTTCTGAGCCACCAAGGGAATACCACTGATATAAAACCAATGAACCCCTCGGTGGCTTGGGTCTCACGCACTATACGAAGTGCCCGTTTCCATATCTGTCTTGACATGTTTCATCCCGCCTGCCTTCCAAGCAGCTCAGTGAAGTGTATACAGTTTGCCACCAGAGGCCTGTGAGGCCTACTATGAAAGGACCACCATTGTCATGAGTCAGCTTAGGATGTACAGATTCCCATTCACAGTCAATATCCATCCAAGGGCCAAGCAGCAGCTGGAGAAGGAGATGGGGTGAGATGGGAGGGGTGTGTGGAAAGCCCATCACTAATTCCCCAACCCAGTTCTCCCTCCCCTTCCCCTCATGGCTGCTCTGAAATCAAAAGTCACAGATATCCTTAGCACAGATCACCCACATTATGTTATGAAACACAGGCTAGTGATAAGACAAGGAATAAGGGGGTCACGTAGAATGACAGTGGACAGGGGAGGCAGGAAAGGGTACAGGAGGCTACATTTGCAAATGCTGCAGAGCTTCCTAAGACTTAAGACACACTTAAGGAGGAAAACATCCCTCAATGTACAGAGGGGGGTGGCAAAGGAGACAAACCATCCTGGGATACAACTAGGCTTGCCAAGTCCCCCCGGGGGGGCGGGAAACCCCCCGCCCCAGAGGCCCGTTCCCCGCCGGTGGCAGACCGGGCCCCGGGGGGAACCCCACCCCCAAAGTACATGATGTGCACATCACCCGGAAGTGACGCGACCACGCCGGGCACGCTGGGGGCGGGGCCATGGTCATCCAAGGGAAAACTCTGTGACAGCGTGCCCGCATCACTTCCGGGTGACGGGGTTGCGGCACGCGCGCTCCAGGAACAAGCCGAGAGCCCCCCGCTCCAGCAGCAGGTAAGACTTGGCAACCCTAGATACAACACACTGATTCCTGTGGCCCAAGGACAAATACAGAAATGGTTTATATCTTTACTGTTGTGATGCGCCCTGGGCCCACTTGCAGGGAAGGCAGGGTATAAATCAAAATAAATAAATAAATAAATAAATTGCCAAAGGTAGCTCTTGAACCTTTACCTTTGATCTACGGAGCAGAGGTTTATAGAGTCCAATAGGCCACTGCCTGAAAACCACACCAATAGGAAGCCTGTTTGCTTATCTAGTGCTTTATTTATTCAAAAGTTTTTAATGCTGCCTTTCCACCCAGTTCAGGGTCCCCAAGGTGCTGAACAGTCAAAAATTTCAGCGACGTCACTAAGGCACTTCCAGAAGCGAACTAGGGTCGCTCTAGGGATTGCTGGAAACTCTATGGTAAAAGCTACTCTATCAGCCTCTGGGCTGAGAGGATCGTTTCCCCCAGAAGTAACGTAGCAACACAGCCAATATTGCTGTGTTTTGTTTCTAGAGCTACCGGCAGGAGGTCTCCCACCATAGTGTGAGGCCAGGCTGCCCTAATCAAAACATTAAAACAAGTTTTTAAATGCATAGATGTAAAACAATACAAAACAATTCAACAGAACATGAACACACGGACACATAAACAGGAAGGAGGGTCACAGAGGGAGTGTGAAACAAAACAAAAAAGTTTTCACCTTCTGGAGGAAGACAGGGATAAAGGGGGACAAATGAATCAGGGGGCAGTTCCACAGTTTTGGCACCACAGTTCAGAAGGCCTGCCTATCCCGAGATGGCAAAGGCACTCCATAGACAACCATAAGGGCCAGGAAGTTTCACGTGCACATTCATTAATGAATTTAACATTAAATAAAAGGTAAAGGTAAAGGTTCCCTTGCTCGAAAGCCAGTCGAGTCCGACTCTAGGGTTGCGGTGCTCATCTCCGTTCCAAAGCCGAAGAGCCAGCACTGTCCGAAGACGTTTCCGTGGTCATGTGGCCGGCATGACTAAACACCAAGGCGCACGGAACGCTGTTACCTTCCCACCGAAGTTTTAAATTACACATTACATTTATTTTGTTGATACTCCATGTACTTAAATATGCTATGGCCCCATTAACACGGCGAATTTGTTGCGGGAGAGCCACGACTGGATGGCGGATTTTCCGGGCGCGATCACACCACAGCTTCTGGCAAGTGGAGCGCACCCGTGGCCAAACCGTGGCATGCTGCCGAAAATGTGCGATAAAAAAATAGCTCCTCGAAGGCTGCCTCCGGATTCCCTTGCTGTGATCGCACCGGCGTGGCTTTTCCCTCTGGCCGTCTTTGTTGCCGTGCACTAGGGCTGCCAAGTGGGGGCGGGGAAACTCCGCCCTTTGAAGCTGCGTCACCTCTGTCGCTCCAGTTGGGGGAGTGGCCCAGATCGTCAGGGGGGGGGGAACCATATGGTTTCCCCCCTGACGATCTGGGCCATGCCCCCAACGTGAGCGACGTAGCACATCACTTCCTGTGACGTGCTGGTGGCGCGCGCATACACGTCCTGCGAGAGCTCCCGGAGCCCGGCAAGGCTCCCCCACCGGCAAGGGTAAGTACACTTAGCAACTCTACCATGCACACGCCAAGTGCCGAAACCGTGGGTTGCCGCTGACGCGTCTGTTCGCATTATCGCCAATGCGTCTGTTCGCCACAAATAGCCACGCCTACCCCCCCCCCCCGGGTTTTCTGGCCCGTGTGACTGGGGCCTATGTAACCTACTTACATTATTGGGGGTGGGGAGACTGCCCCAGGCTCCAGATTACCTCTCTATGGCCTTGAACATCCTTAGTCCTACCCACTTTTATCATTTTAATTTAAGTCGATAAAAGTACCACAGTCCAAATGGAGATATGAGAAACCTCTTGAATTTCCGAAGAGTAGACCTTACAGTGAGTCTGGAAATAAAGCACCTTCAGGAATCCCTCTCTCTACTCCCAGTGTGCGGCAGGAAAACCAACCTCCAGGTGGGGCCTGGAGATCTCCCAGAGTTACAGCCCGTCTCCATACATCAGAGATCAGTTCCCCTGGAGAAAATGGCTGCTTTAGAGGTGGACTCCATGGCAATTCACCCAGGTTGAAGTCTCTCCCCTCCAGAAACCTCGCCCACCCTAAAATCTACGGGAATTTCTCACCTTGGAACTGTCAACCCTATTTTGGGCAGAGTTCCAGTTTCTCTGTGACAAGGGACTCTGCACATGCTCTAATGGACAGCCAGTGCCTTTTGTATTATTTCATACCTTCCACGCTTAGATGGAGCATTCCGTACTCTGACTGGCACCGAGCCTGCCTGAAATGAAAGCCCTTTTTCTTCCCCACCCACTTTTGGAATAGGGCGCACCGCAAAGCAGATACTGCAGTTTCCAAATTTCTACAAAGAGAACAACAGCTGCACCAAAAGCCACAGCTAGATTAGAAGAAGAAGAAGAAGAGTTTGGATTTAAATCCCGCCCTTCACTAACCAAAGGTGTCTCAGAGCAGCTTACAAACTGCTTTCCCTTCCCCTCCCCACAACAGACACCCTGTGAGGTAGGTGGGGCTCAGAGAGCTCTTGACAGAAACTGCCCTTTTTCAAAAACAGCTCTTATCAGAGCTACGGCTTGCCCAAGGCCATCCAGCCAGTTGCAAGTGGAGGAGTGGGGAATCAAACCCGGTTCTCCCAGATTACAGTCCGCGCAGTTAACCACTACACCAAACTGGCTCAGGAACATCTAACATAAGAACATAAGAGACACCAATGTTGGATCAGGCCATAGGCCCATCCAGTCCAACACTCTGTCACACAGTGGCCAAAAATACCAGGGGCCATCAGGAGGTCCACCAGTGGGGCCAGGACACTAGAAGCCCTCCCACTGTTGCCCCCCCAAGCACCAAGAATACAGAGCATCACTTGCCCCAGAGCCCCTATCTATACCTTG
>NW_015164681.1:57791-60560 GCF_001447785.1 Gekko japonicus
GGGGCGGGGTGTGTGGCCTTATGACACACTTCCGGTGATGTCAGGGGGTGTGGCATATGCTAATGAGTTATGCTAATGAGTTCCCCTAGCTCTTTTTCTACGAAACGACCCCTGGGTGCTAGTATTGAAATATCTAACAGGTTGGAGTTTTTATACGGGTGAGAGATTCATTGTTGTGTGGTTTCTTTTCCGTGGACTAGTGGGCTCTGCGGATTTATCTGCCAGGTGGTGCTAAGCACATCGTGAAGAGGTTTCCAGCCAAACAGGAGATAATTTAACCTTTCTTTTTTGGGGGGGGGGTAATGAGAACACACATATAATAAGAGCAAAGCCTCCTTATTGAATAACATGGAGGAAGGAGACTGAACTCACTTGAACTATTCTCTTCCCCTAATTTAATAGCAGCAGTACTGAAGGACCAATCAAGGACAGAGCACCATTGTTTCACTGTACAAGAATGGACACAAGTGGTTCAATAGCCAGAAAGCCATAACTGGAATCTCTAGGGACTGAGCAATAACTACGGATTCAAGAGGGGCAGCTGGGTTGGAAGAAGAAGAAGAAGAAGAAGAAGCATTTTGATGCAATAATTCAGAGCAAGACACTATTAAATAAACAAAATATTGCAAGAGTGCTAATGTTTTAAGCATGTTTTTATTTTAAGCAAAAAAAAACCCTTTGTGTTTGTGTCCTTTATAAAGTTTATATCTCCAGTATCTGACATTACATTTTATGCCACACATGGCCCGGCCCAACAAGGTCTCATTTATGTCAGATCTGGCCCTCATAACAAATGAGTTTGACACCCCCTGGGCTAGTATCTGGGAGACCCAGGTTTGAATCCCGACTCATGATATGGAAGGTTGGCCCAATCGCACTCACTCAGGCTGACCTACCTCACAGGGTTGTTGTGAGGATAAAATGAAGGAGGAGAGTACGATGTAAGCTGCTTTGCCTCCCCCCCAAAACGAGGGTGGGGTACAAATGAAGCAAGCAAGCAAGCAAACAAATGGTCTGATTTCATTTTAAGGCCACTTCACGTGTTCACACAGTCATGTGATTCGACCCACCATGCAGTAAGTTTCTAAAGAGCCAACCACTCCATAGATGTCCACATGAAACCATCCTTCACTCATAAAGCGGTATAGTCTTAAGCATGCCAGTTTTCATGCGGGAAGCCCCTTCTCAAAAAGGATCATCTCATTAAATAGAACTAAGATATATATATTTTGATGACAGCAGTGATTTTTCATGCTAGGGGATTTTCAAAGCAAGTAGCTCCCGACTCTCTTGTGTTTTTTTAAAAAATGCCACTCTGTAAAACAGGCCATACAGATCTGCAATACATATTTTTTTTACTCTTTCTCAAGAATTCGGCAGCAGTCAGGGCTTTATGAGAAAAGCTATTATCAGGATTACATCACTGCAACTTGAAATCCTGGAAAGCTTGAATGTCAACATTTTTATGACTACTACCGAACCAGATATCCTGAATTATAATGAATCCAAGGCGGCTTAATGTTTAATACATCTTTGTGGGCTTCCCTAGCTGGCTCCTAAAGATGATTAATTTCCATAAAATGGTTCGCTGTTATGAAACGGAAGCAAGCCTTTATCCCATATTAGCAACAAACTCCCACGCGTAAGATGGGCGCGACTGCGGTTCTTCGTAACGTGAATTTTCTCTACAGCAGTTGTTGTCAAAATGCATCACGCCATCCAGACAAAAACCCAAAAAGGAAGGGTGGAGGACTGTGCTTAAAAGCTCTAGGACAGCCCTCCCTCTTCTTTAAGTCTGGGAATCTCATTTGTTCAGGGTGAAGTCCCGCCAGATGCTGCGAAAGAGAAATACCCAGAGTGGTCTTGGCTTCCCCTCAATCAGTGTTTTGGTTTTTTCCGCTTCATTTATACCCTGCCTTTCACCCCAGTGGGGGACCCAAAACGACTGACATCGTCCTCCTCGCTCCTATTTTATCCTCACAACAGCCCTGCAAGGTAGGTTAGGCTGAGTGTGTGTGACTGGCCAAAGGTCACCAGCAAGCTTCCATGGCAGAGTGGGGATTTGAACTCAGGCCTCCCAGACCCCACTGTCAGCTATGCTGCCATGGAGGTGGGGAGGTTCTGTGGTATTCTAATTGCCAGTGCATTCTTTCTGTGCTTCTTTCTGTGCTCCCGAAAGGCTGGTGAGAAGCTGATTTTCGAGGGGGCAGTATGTCAGCTATGCTGCCATGGAGGTGGGGAGGTTTGTGGTATTCTAATTGCCAGTGCATTCTTTCTGTGCTTCTTTGCTGCTGTAATGCTTATCTACAAGTTCTGCAGGCGGTGATGTTCTTGTATGGTGAGAAAGGGAGAAAAAGTACCTCTAATTGGGAAGGGGAATGGTCTTCTCATGCGCAGGAGCTGCAGGAATAGGGTTGCCAGCTACGAGGTGGGGAATACCTGGAGATTTTTGGGGGTGGAGCCCAAGGAGGGTGGGGTTTGGGGAGGAGCTTCAACAGGGTGTAATTCCATAGAGCCCACATTCCAAAGCAGCCATTTTCTTCAGGGCAATTGATCTCTGTCTCCCGGAGATCAGTAGTAATTCCAGGAGATCTCCAGCCACCACCTGGAAGTTGGCAGCAGGGACGTTTGCCTCCCTTCAAATATATTTTGCACAAAGTGGAACTAAACTCGGTGTTGACAAATCTAACAAGAGTGTCCATTTTACATAGGCCCTCTTTCCATTTTACATTTCTAGGTGCCAGCAGAGGTCATTTGGGGGGGGATCGC
>NW_015164681.1:60791-60892 GCF_001447785.1 Gekko japonicus
AGTGGAGCTGCAAGGGCGGCGGCCGGGACCGTTGGGGGCGGTGTGTGTGGCTTTATGACACACTTCCGGTGATGTCAGGGGGTGTGGCCTTATGACACACT
>NW_015164681.1:65928-66401 GCF_001447785.1 Gekko japonicus
CAGACCAGCAAATATGAGAATGTAGCTATCAGGGGTTCCCAGTCTTTCTGAGCCAACAGACATCTTCGGATCCCTGACACAGGGCGGTGAGCCCAGTCACAAAATGGCTGCCGCAGTAGGTGCTGCCAGTCACAAAATGGATGCTGCAGGAGGAGGAGCTGACCACAAAATGTCAGGGACTGAGGTTACATATGACTCTCGCAGTAACTCTTCAACATTTCGTGCAGAAGCTCTGTTTAGCGGGATGCCTTCTAATCTACGTAGCCAATCAGAAACCCTGCTGGGCAAGAGCCCCGCCTACTTTCTAAACACACTAGGTGGGTGACTGTAAAGCTGTTGGTGGGTGCTCTAATGCCCACAGGCACCGCATTGGAGACCCCTGATATATATACCCAGTTCTCCTGGATTTGGGGAAGGGCTGTGGCTCCGAGAGCCAGTTTGGTGTAGTCGTTAACTGTGCGGACTCTAATCTG
>NW_015164681.1:66670-67751 GCF_001447785.1 Gekko japonicus
TCCTTCTCCTCTGCTTGGAATTCAGAAAGTCCCCGGTTCAATCCCCAGCATCTTTAGTTAAAACGCCCAGGCAGTAGGTGATGTGAAAGATCCTCCACCTGAGACCCTGGAGAGCTGCTGCCAGTCTGAGTAGACAATACTGACCTTGATGGACCCAGGGTCTGATTCAGTAGAAGGCAGCTTCATGTGTGTCCCTATATGCTACAATCTACTGGAGAAGTGCAAAAGACTGGTTTGCCCACATCTCGGTGCTATTTTTTTAAAAAAACCCAAACCACACAATTTCCAGAGCAGGAAAGGCAACGCTCAATAGCCAGGGGAGTGATGGAGAGCGAAAAAAACAAAGATGATGATGATAACTAATTGTACTGCTTAGTGTTTCAAACAAATACTGAGAGACACAATACACGGCAAACCGAGCCCAGAGACATTTGATAATGTGCAGAGGTTGACTGAATATACCTGAAAAAAGCCGCACAGCGAAACAACAGTCCCTCCTTTACAACTCAAACTAACAGTGCTCCTTGAAGGAAACCCAGACGTCCTCTTAGGGCTCGTAACAAAGAACCCTCGCCAGTCAGCAACCGTACAGTGGGGTCCCCACCCACTGTCCATTAAAGGTCATTATGAGCGGTTTCAGCTTTTAGAAAAATGCTCCGATAGCGCCAATCAACTTTTAAATCAAAAGCAGCTTGCTTTCTGATAGGGGCAGCAAAACGGGTCGATTTATTCCATAAAACTTTATGTACACAGCAGCAGCATCCATGAACTTAATGATCATAATATAGAGTCTACAGGGTAATTTTTATTACAATTTACAGCGAGATTACACGCACTCCACAGTTTTCGGCGTTTATTGAGGTTTTATGAGACTGTGCGGTTTAAGCAGTTAACCGGGCTCTTGTTCGCTTGGAGAGGGAGGGGGGAGGGGGGGATGCCTTCTGTGCTGGCATTTTGCTTCTAATCTACCATAGGCTGTTAATTACAGGATCCAATCAAAGTCATTATTTACAGTAATTTCAGAAGAAAAAGGATTCGCCATAGATGTGCAGGATTAATAGCGGCACTGTACGTTCAGCAG
>NW_015164681.1:67775-69967 GCF_001447785.1 Gekko japonicus
TTTCCTTTTATTTTTAAAAGCGCCCCCCCCCCCCCATGCAACAACTTGAGCTCTCTTCCATTTTGAACCGGACACTGTAGAACTCACACGCATTTACCAGGAAATCGAATTCTTGAAACTGTTAAGACCTAAATCACACGAAGTATCTAATACAAAACCGACTCACCATCAGACATAAAACAAAGCCGGGTAAAAGAAAAGCAATTACTGATCTGAGCAACGCGGGACAGGTTTTCTAAGAACAGGATTCTAGCTTCAAACACTTCCTACGCTCTGAAAGTGATATTGTCGGTGTGAGGGTCAACCAAACTGGCTTTCAACTTCAGCTCAAGCACTGTGAATGTTCCATGGCTAACAACGTCCTGTTTTCCATGACATCAGAGCAGCTCAGCCAATAGATGCCAGCAGGGTTTTTTTTGTAGAAAAAGCCCAGCAGGAACTCATTAGCATAATAGGCCACACCAAACAGCAGAAACTCATTAGCATATTAAGCCACACCCCGAACGTGCACTTCATTAGCATATTAGGCCACACCCCATGCCTTCCCTTGGCTTGCTCAGGCGCCCCGTGGCTGTGAAGAGCCCAGGCAAGCTGGCACTTGGAGGGGAGGCAGTTTAAACTGCCTTCCTGTGGCTTGCCTGGGCGCCCTGTGGCTGCGGGGACTCCCGGGCAAGCCAGCCCTTGGACAGGCCAGGGAAGGCACGGGGAGGCATTTAAATGTCTTCCCGATACTTACAGGGGGGCCCCTGGCCCGCCCGCCTTGGAGTCCCCCGGGGCTCCTCTCTCCAGGCCTTCCCTCTGTGGCCAGGCACGTAGAGGTTTTGGCTGTAGTGGGCGTGGCCAACTCTGAAGCCAGCCGGAACTCCGTTCCTGTGCGTTCCTGCCCAAAAATTGCCCTGGACGCCAGAGTCTTCAGCATGGCTACAAAATCTACCAGCACATAGAATAATGATTATTTATGCGGAATATCAAAAAGGAGTCACCTTTTTCTGTACTGCCTGCCAACAAAGGCGCATTTTGTTCTGCCAAAATTTCAGCTCTTCATTTATTTACTTGTGTACTTAATTTACAGTACACCTTTCTTGCAGAAACTCGGAGTGGATGGCGATGTACAATAATGCGACATTTACTTTGCTTTAGAAACTGCCTTTCTTCTGCTGTGAGTAAATGGGCTACCTATCAAAATGTGTTTTTTAAATGCCTTTCTGAATCTTTTATGCAAAGGCAAGGCCAGAGAGCACCCAGGAAATCTCCGGTGTAGAGCCAAACTCAAGAATGTTGGTGGTGGCAACTCTGCCGAAACAAATCTCCCAAGGTAAAACAAACATATACAGGCAGCAACGACGAAAGGAAGGAAGGAAGGAAGGAAGGAAGGAAGGAAGGAAGGAAGGAAGGAAAGAAGGAAGGAAAGAAGGAAAGAAGGAAAGAAGGAAAGAAGGAAAGAAGGAAATTTTACTCTGAAGAAAATCAAGTCTAGATACAACAAATAATTTACACACTGATTTTTATGAGACATCCTACAAAATGGTTTGCTGATAAAGGGACCCCACTTAGGAAGTCTGGGAGCTCTTTTCTCATAGTGCGGCCCCTCCTGAATCACATGGGCCAATTTTTACGCTCCTTTTCAACTGGATTATCACCTGGCCCTCTGTCTTCCGTGATCAGGGGTGGAGACTCCTTTTAACGCACTCACCCCTCTTTGTTCTTTTGCCGTCAAGTTATAGCCAGCTTATGGTGGACCCATAAAGTTTTCAAGGCAAGGAGACATTCAGAGGTGGTTTGTCATTGCCTGCCTCTCCATAGTGACCCTGATATTCCTTGGTAGTCTTCCATTCATATACTAAGCCACCCTGCTTAGCTTCCGAGTTCTGACAAGATGAAGTTAACCTGGGCTATACAGGTCGGGCACCGCTACACCTCCAGTTATTCCTCTAGTGAGCTCTAAACCTTTTTAGCCTAAATCGTTTAAACCTTCACAGCACCTGCTCTTTTGAAACCAAATGCAGCATGGGTCTAGGGTCGGTGGTGCCCCAGAAAGCTTTTTGTTGCAATGTGGCCCCAAACAGAACATACAAAAAACCCCAGAGGAGGGGTGGCATGTGGCATGCCTCCCCATTTGGTCTTCCCTTCTCCAGCCAGTGTTCCCCTCCCTCCCTCTCTTCTATTTGCTTTCTTCATTTCTCCCTCCCCCC
>NW_015164681.1:70634-129871 GCF_001447785.1 Gekko japonicus
CCCCGTTGGGCCAGAGGGTGGGTGTCTTCCTGGGGGGGGGGGGGAGGTACCAGTGTTCACACCTGCTGTCTTGGCTAACACCAAGGAGAAAAAGTGACGCTTAATATACGTCTTTAAAGAATCATAGAATAGTGAACAAAAATAATATACATAATCATAGAAAAATATATTGACGGTGATCTCCGGAATATCTTGCCATTTCGAAGGAAGATCTTCTTCTGAACAAAGATGTAGGACAAAAAATGTCTCTCAGAGATTCATATCCTCTGGTGACGTCTCACAATTATCAAGGAAGATTTTCACTATTCACAACAGCTGTAATGTGTAGTAGAACCTGCCACGGGCTAAGATGATTGTAATGCTCATAAAGATCACCGTCAATGTATTTTTCTATGATTATGTATATTATTTTTGTTCACTTTTCTATGATTCTTCAAAGACATATATTAAGCTTCACTTTTTCACAGTTTTTCTTGTTCTCCGTATTATCTCATTACTGTGCCAATCAATTGTTACTAACACCAAGGAGAGACAGCCTTAAGGGAAAGCGTGGGGTTTGAAGAAGATGGAAACGAGCAGGGGTCATTTCCTGCAGGAGTGCACAGGAGCGGAGCTCCGGCAGTAAAGAGCCCAGGGGGCGGGCACATGCAACAAGCCCCACCCCCTGCTCCCAGCAGCCCTCAGTCAGAGCAAGAAGCAGCCAGCTAAGTTGCAGAGCTCCCCCTGGCCCCCCGGTCGAAAACAGTCCAGTGGCACCTTTAAGACCAAGTTTTATTCAGGTACAAGCTCTCCCTCCTCTGCGAGGACAGATCTGCACATTCCAAGTCCAGTGGAGCCTGAGCAGTGGGTGTTGCCTTCTGACACACTTCCGGTGATGTCAGGGGGTGTGGCATATGCAAATAAGTTATGCTAATGAATTATGCTAATGAGCACCCGCAATTCTTTTTCTACGAAATGACCCCTGGAAACGAGCATAAAATACTAGAGTAGCAGGTACCTAGTTTGATTTGGGAAATCTTGTCAAGCTCTGCCTGATCTGCTTGCTTGGTACAGGCAGCACAATATGGCGAACGGGGCTGGACAGTGCAAGAGGCACTGTGGTGCTTTTTTGGGGGGGGTTGCCATCAAGTCACAGCCAACCTAAGGAGACCCCCCCCCTTGGGGCTTTCAAGGCAAGAGATATTCAGAGTGGGTTCGCCATCACCTGCCTCTGTGTGGTAACCCTGGACTTCCGTGGTGTGGTCTCCCATCCAAATACTAACCAGGAATGACCCTGCTTAGCTTCAGAGATCCGACGAGGTCAGTCAAGGCTGGGCCATCCAGGTCAGGGCTCTGGTGCACCTCTGACTGTGAAACACAGGAGTGCCTCCAGACGAACATTTCCGGTCTTCTGGCAGAGGGACAGAATGTTCCTGCCACACACACCCCTCGCTGCAGCCCACCGATCTCCCTGAGGTGCTGCTTCTGGGGGAGAGGAGACCCCCCCCCCGGAGAGAAAGAGATACAAACCAGGGGGCCTTGCAGCAGAAAATTTAACCTGGATCCAGCTCTCAAGATTTACTTTCCAGCTGCCCTGTAGCTAGATCAACCTGCTTGGGACCAGTGTTCCCTCTAAGCTTAGTGTGAGCTAGCTCACAGTCTTTTAGCCTCCGGCTCACACATTTTTGTCTTAGCTCAGGAAGGAAGGCTCCGGAGCAAACTGATTTATGCAGCAGCCAAATCCCTCGCTCACAACTTTAATGCCAGTTGCTCACAAAGTAGATTTTTTTGCTCACAAGGCTCCACAGCTTAGAGCGAGCATTGCTTGGGACTGCTTAGTTCATTCTAAATAACTATTCTTCCTTATCATGCCGCCGCTGATCGCCAGAGAACAAACGCAGCACAGGGTTTCCGACTGCAGGCTAAGCGGATGTGATGGAATTGACCAACCAGCACCACACTGGGCGCTGCTTGTAGTATTTCTCTCTCGCACAGCATTGAGGGGTTATAGCAAACTCTCAGCCCAGTAGATTTTGGCTTGCCAGCAATGCTCCCTCTAAGCTGTGGAGTCTTGTGAGCAAAAATTCTACCTTGTGAGTAGTGGCTGGACCAAGACTTGTCAGGGATGCTCTAGGCTGCTCCTGCATCGAGCAGGGGAGTGCACCAGATGGCCAGAGAATCTGACTCTGTGATTCTCTGATTCTGTTCCATTTTCCCAACCTGGAACAGTCCCGTGGAGATGCCATCTTTCCCCTCTGGGAAACAGAACAAACCGTGGCTTCCTCTTTGCCATTTTCAGGTAGGGGAAATGGCACAGAGCGGGGGACAGGAAGACGCAGGTTCCCCCTGCAGAGGTCATGGTCCGGACCCCAAATCAGGCCTCCCCATGCATAGGAACAGTGTTCTGAGGGCAGAATTGCCAGACCTCATTTGTCTGCCAGACCCAGGGTCAAAGCTGGGGAAAGCGTAATGTGTAGTTAGGCCTTCATGTAAGAAGCCAGTCCGGTGTAGTGGTTAGGAGCACGGACTCTAATCTGGGAGAACTGGGTCTGAATTCCCGCTCCTTCACATGCAGCTGCTGGTGTGACCTTGGGTCAGTCACAAGTTCCTTCAGAGCTGTTCTCTCAGAGCCCTCTCAGCCCCACCTACCTTACAGGGTGTCTTGTTGTGCAGGAGATTGTAAGCCCCTCTGAGACTCCAAGTGAAGGGTGAGGTATACATCCAATCTCTTCTTCTAAGTGCTAATGCATGCCTCCTCTTACGACAGGTATTCCTGTCGCGAGTGATACTGCGATGCACTAGAATAACCTGCCTCCAGTAGAGGCTGATAGGAAATTATACAAGGTACTGAGTTAATGAATCATACAGAGACCCAGCAGGCAACCTCCTCTGTGGTGGGATTCTCTGATAATTTAATTCATGTATTTCTCTTGGTACCCCTCCGAGCTGTCACAGTAACCTGCTGCGGCCTGCCAACACGGTTCAGGAATTGCGACTCTAAGAGAGACAAACATTTGTTTGTTGACTGCTACAAATGTTCTTACAGGTGCATTCGGAAGCTAACATTATTCAGCCTGTGCCCACAAATAATGTGTTGTTTCTGCAGGCAGAACACGCGGCTCCCTTCACATATGAGACCAGGCGAGGAGGAGAGCAAATAAATCCTGAAGATTTACGAACAAATCCATTCATATACATAACTGCCTGTTGCTACAGTCAAAGGCAACAGTGCGCGTGTCACTGGCGTGACAGTAAGAAATGGGGAAGCACGGGGGGGAAAGAATCTTTTAGAATTTCCTTGCTTGAATCTATCAGCGCCCATAGGGCGGACATGGAAAACAGCCACCTTATGCCTACCTTCTTCCCCTCTTATTCCCATCATGTATAGGATTGGTTAAAACAAACGTGAGAAAGAGGTGTTAGGATACTGAAGTGGTAGGATCAATTGCACCCTGACCTGAATAGCATAGGCTGGCCCAATCTCGTAAGCAAAGCAGGGTCAGCCCTGGTTAGTATTTGGAAGGGAGAGGTAGGCAGTGGCAAACCACCTCTCAATGTCTCTTGCCTTGAAAACCTTATGGGGTTGCTGTGACTTAGCAGCAGCAGCAGCAGCAGCAGCAGCAGCAGCAGCAGCAGGAAGAGGAGGAGGAGGAGGAGGAGGAGGAGGAGAAGTAAGGAGAAGGAGAAGGAGAAGGAGAAGGAGAAGGAGAAGGAGAAGGAGAAGGAGAAGGAGAAGAAGAAGAAGAAGAAGAAGAAGAAGAAGAAGAAGAAGAAGAAGAAGAAGAAGAAGAAGAAGAAGAAGAAGAAGAAGAAGAAGAAGAAGAAGTCATCTGTGGTGCCATTCGTTACCTAGGACAGGAATGCAGGCAGCTTCCCGCTAGCCCTACATCAGGGGCAGACTTAACAGTAAAGCAGAATATTTCCTACTAGCCACTTGCTGTAACTGCAGACATCTCTGAACTATGACACAAGGAGCTGTCAGTAGGAAAAATAACTAGAACCGCCCATGATGCCATCTCCCACGGAATATCCTGCCCACGTAATCTACACCATCTGGCAGTCCGCTCTGTATGGCTACTAGGAGGGACTGGTCTCATCACAGGTTTTTTAAAATTATTATTACATTGTTTCTCTCTGTCAGCTATTTTTTTGCGTGTGTGTGCGTAAATAATGATCAATGTGTCTATTCTTTCTGTTGTTTTCCTGTAATGCTCTGATTACTGTCTGAAAATAATGACAATATTTAGTGATTTTTTAAAAAAACCAGGCAAATGCCCAATCGTGACACAGGAACAGGAACACAAAGGTAGATTCAGGAACGTGAAGAGTTATCAATAGCAAATGTCGCTGCCACCATCCGTGGTGCTATGTGAAATCAGTGACATACCAAGGAGCAAGAGATGGCCCTATGAGATTCTATCAAAAGGCTTACCTTCTTTATGAAAAGACATTCCCTAAAATGGAATCTCATTAAGTCATCTTTTAGCTCTGTTAGCGGTTCTTTCCAATTGCCCATCTGAAGAAAGAACAGCGAGAATCATCTATAAATCTATAACTTCAGAGTAGGGGTAGGTGTAACCCAAGGGCTAAAGAAGGACTCACAAGCGGTGTAACATAGGAGCTCATTCACTAGCCCTCTTGCTAGTTCTCTCGCTTAATGGCTAACGGAATATTTTTCCTGCATTTCTCCATGCAACTAATCTGAGCGTGACTGGCAAGGAGCCATCTTGTATTTCTTAAAAGTCAATGGTAGCTTCGTAACACCACTAGGACCTGAAACTGTCCTTAGTCCTCCTTCATGCAAACAAATTTTTAAATGAGGAATCTCTTACCTTTGACATGACTTCTCCCATCCTCCAATAACGGTACTACTATAGTGTTGTTCACATTCCCTGGTGACCTCACAGCTGTGTAGACCACAGGTACCGACTGGACCACCACTGGAATGCGGTGTACGTGACTCATTTTGTTGGTCTGTAGGTTCATGGGGCTAGATGGTGGAACCGGATGGATTATGTGCAAAAACTGCTGCCCTCCAACGCCCGACGCCGACGCCACAAGTGGGCCTGGAGTTAATACTGATGGAGCGGATGCTGCTGAAGATACTGACGTTATTACTGTTGGCGATGATGCTGGTCGACTAGAAGACGTTGAAGTAGAGGAAGGAGACGACGCCGACGCAGTGATGGACACTGGTGACGACGAAGCAGCAATAGGGGACGACCGGGCTTTGTTTATCGACAAGTCCACTGGCTCAGTTTGAGTCTGGAAATGGTCCGTGGACAAGGAGTCCTCTTCTGGATCTGCCTTCATGCTGTTCAGCAACAGGGGTACAGCTTCCATATCTGGGTAACTGTGGGAGTTTGGAGACTGGTGGGGGAAGGGAAAGAAAACAGATATTACCTTTGAGGAGATGGCGGTAAGCATTTATTTATTTATTTTTCAAACGTGTAGTCCCTCCCCCCCACAAGTGGGCTCAGGGTGGATCACAGGGCTATTCGGCATCACAATTTAAATACATTAGTAAACAGGTTAAAAACAGTTAAGAACTACAATTTGAAACAGATTGCACTGTTTGTGCACACCGTCTCCAGAGCTGGTGTCGCTGGGTCTCTGAGATCTAATTGATCAGGGCCACACAGAGATGGTGAACTTCAGCAGGGGAGGTCGACTTTTTCACTGGACGCCCGCTACCTCAGCCAAAAGCCCGGCAGAACAGCTCCATTTTACAGGCCCCGCGGAATGGTAGTAGGCCCCACAGGGCCCTGACCCTGATCAAAGCTATATGGAAGTCCCTCGGGCCGGGGACAAGCAGCAGGTCTTGGTCGGCAGAGCTCAAGGCTCTCTGGGACATATATGGGGAGATGTGGTCCCTCAGGTTCATAGCGAGATGTATATTTACTTCAAGTGGTCCCCTTAGAAGAAAAGCAGGCCAACAAGCACAGGACAGGTTCCCTCAAGTCAAAAACCACTGCCTAGGCTTGCCAAGTCCCCCCGGGGGGCGGGGAAACCCCCACCCCAGAGGCCTGTTCCCCGCCGGCGGAGGATCGGGCCCCGGAGGGAACCCCACCCCGACGTGCACATCACCCGGAAGTGACACGACCACGCCGGGCATGCTGGGGGCGGGGCCACGGTCATCTGAGGGAAAACTCTATCGTTTTCCCTCGGATGGTCGTGGCCCCACCCCCAGCGTGCCTGGCGTCATCACGTCACTTCCAGGTGACGTGCGTGCGGTGCGTGCGCGCTCCAGCCGCCAGCCGGGAGTCCCCCGCCGCGGCTCAAAAAGCACTTGGCAACCCTACCACTGCCTTAGTTTTTGGAGCAGCTGTTCCAGTGCTTCCATTGCAACATTTTGTGAATGTGTCATTCTCTTGTTATTCTTTCATTGTTCCAATCTGCTTTGTCTCTGTCACGGTACTATCTCTTTCCCAAAGCATTATTGCGCGGGGGGGGGGGGGAATAAAGGAAAGCCCTAAGGGGGGGGGGGGGGGGAATTAATGACAGACTCACACGAATACAACTTTTCTTGCGGAACACATAAATGCAAACGTACAATTGTGGAGCTGTCTTGTATTAAGCTTTCCTTAATGTCTGGATAGATATATCTACATAAGAGCAGTAATTTAAAAATGCTGTTTTTATTGATTTGTATGGAAAATGTAAATGAATATACATTTGCATGTTTATTTAAATATGTATATTTATAGAGACAGCTGTCTGAGGTGGTTCACAAAGTTTAAAAAATACATAAAACAGCAATATAAGGATGATCAATAATAAAACAAGGCAGGGGCTTAAAAACAGCCAGGCGCTTTCTTGCACCATCTTGCTACAGCCACACGGAACCATTCTTGCTGTCGTATTGCCACTCATCTGCTCCCAAAGTCTCCCTTGCCTCCATGAACAACTGATTTATCTCATTCTTACTCCTATTTGTACGTCATGTTCCAAGCTGAATCTCATCCTTATAATCCGTGGGAGGTCATACTCTGTTTTCACTGTTACAGCTGGTTAGTATCAATCGCAGGCAGCTGTCCGTGAGGCATTCTGGGCAGAATTTGGGACCATATTTCCAAGAGGTAAACCTGTAGTCCACAATCCACTGAAACCCTAGTAGCTCAGACTCTGTCATCTATCATGGTTACATGGAGTTGGCGCTTTTGCTTTAATGATGGGGAATGTTCTATACTTGCAGTCTCATTGCCCAAACCTGAACTAATGTTGCCAGATTTATGGTGTTGTATGGTTTAATATTCATTAATTAAAATATTTATACCCCCATCTTTCCTCTTGGCTCAAAATGGCTTTTTATTTTTTTGTAAGGGGCATTTAACCTAGACTTTGGAGAAAAAGAAGAAGAGGAGGAGGAGGAGGAGGAGATTGGATTTATACCCCGTCCTTAATTCGAAGTCTTAGAGCAGCTTACAAACTCCTTTCCCTTCCTCCTCCCCACAACAGACACCCTGTGAGGTAGGTGGGGCTGAGAGAGCTCTGACAGAAAGTGCTCTTTTTCAAGGACAGCTCTGACAGAACTATGGCTTGCCCAAGGTTATCCAGCAGCTGCAAGTGGAGGAGTGGGGAATCAAACCCGGTTCTCCCAGATTAGAGTCCGCACAGTTAACCACTACACCAAACTGGCTCTCAAAGGACACTTAAAACCCAATAAACAGCCTACCATATATTATGGCTTTAATTTAAAAAATTGGTATCTCCTTGGCATACTATAGGGCAGAGGTGGCAACTGGGATCCAGTCTATTCACACACTAACAGCTGTATGGACCACCTGACCTGTACTAGTGAGACCATGGTGTTATCTGGCATGATATTACTGTCTTGCGGCCTACTGGTGTGGTAAAGCTCAGAGGCCTATTCTAGGCTTAACTGGGAGTTCAGATTAATTTTCAAGACATCCATTAGGCATCTGGAAAATTAAGCCCATTTGGGTTGGTTCCAACTACTGGGGAAAGAAGGAGGAGGGCACCTTGTTGACCAGAAATGCAACAGGTCATCGACATAAGTCATGTGGGAGAGGGGCTGTAGCAAGGAGAACTGAGTAAGTTGAGTGAAAAGGCTGGCTGAATCCAACCCATTTTTCCAGATAAATTATAGACTGGATGATAGGGAATGTGGGTCACCTTGATTTAGGGTAAGGGGTACCAACAGGAGACTGCACTATGGCGGTACAGCTCCGCTTCCTCAAGACACAGTTTGCTACCTATCCTACCCTCGTGATCAGACCAAATCTGCGGGAAAAGGAGAAAAACATTTCATAAATTATCCCTATTGGGTCAAAAATTAAGATGAGCATATCAAACATATCGGTAACAAGACAGATTTAAGTCTGGTTCCCCGGAGACGAAGCTTCAGCTACTCCCCGTGTTGACATATACTTTTTACGCCCAAATTACTTTGCAGTGCAAATTAGTACTGTCAAGCCTGAATATATTACAAATTAAAGGGGAGAAATTTATACTTCCTTTTTTTATCCCCCCGCACAGAAAATAATATCTTCACTTTGAGTATACACATAATTGCATATTATAGACTTGAAATTTTAATGGGATAAAGCGGAAAGCTGTGAAATGCAGCTGTTTTGCAGCAATGATTTAGTGGCTCGTGAATTGGCTTCAATAAATCAAGCTCTTTATGACCCGCCGAGATATAATATGATTATTTTCAAAAGAAAAAAGGCAGAGCCAGGCAGCTTCTCTTCAATGCGATGTTATTTCTATCTACGGGGCCGATTCACTTGCTAGCTTTGGGGGGGAGAAATCTCCATTTGCTGTGAGTTCTCTGAAATTGCTATGAGTTCCTACTGCTGATGGAGAGAAAATATAGTCAACCATACTTCTGTATGATGTAGGTTAGGGTTGAGCTGCAAGGGCTTCCTCCAGACTCATCCAGTTAATGGCATGGATGAACGTTCACACCCTAGTAATATGAACCTGAACTTGCAACACTGTACCATCTTAACTTCATACAAGAAGCCACTGAAACCTGAACTGAAAAATCAGGAATCTACACCCGAAAATCCCACACCTTTAAATCGTTTGAAAACACTGCAACCTCCTCCCCCCCTCCCAAATTAAAGCTGGGATCACACATACTAAAAATCCACTCTCAATCCACTTTCAATGCACTTTCAAACTGGATTTTGCCGGTCCATACAGTAAAGTCCACTTGGAAAGTGCACTGAAAGAGGATTGAAAGTGGATTATTTAGTGTGTGTGATTGCAGCCTAAGAGAATTCTGGGGATGTTTTCTGACACAAGTCCTTTTTTAAAAAAACTATAGAAAGGCCCTGTTGACACGAGAGGTTATGGGCCGGGAGAGGGACGGATCGGGGCCGCAGCAAACGGGCGCGATCCCACAGCAACATCTGGGAATCGTGCTGTGCCCGTTCCCAGCCCGTTCCCAATCCGCCCCTCCCAACCAAACCCCGCAACAAAAAAGAAGGCCGCATCACTGCCAGCCGTGAGATCGCCGGCACGTCTTTCCGCCAGCGCATCCCCGGCCCCCGGCCGTACTGCGCATGCTTGAGCATGCGCAGTTCGGCAGCCTCCCCCTCCCAATCGTCTCTTTATCCCCGGCATCTGATCGTTCCGGGGAGCAATGGCGCCGCAGCTCAGGGGATCGTGGGATCCCACTGCGGCGTCTCTTTTTTGGTGCGGCTTTTAAAAGCCGCACTTTGGCCAGTGTTTTCCCTGCCATGTGGCAGGGGCCATTGAAAACTTTTAGTTGGGCAACTGGAGTGCACATTTTCTCTTGATTATTTCATTACTGACGCAGTTCGCATGCAACATCATGGCGTCGATGACAAAAATCACACAGGTTACCACCGCACATCGAATGAATGGGCAGTGAAAGCTAATGAAGTTGAAGGTAGTGAGGGCAGAGAAAGAAAACAAAAAACTGGGAAGAAAAAGCGACCGAACTAGAAAAAAGAGCACCAAACACTGAAACAACATGAACATGTTTGCCACTGCCGCCAAAAATGGGAGGTCCTTTTTGACTAAAAAATATGAACTACATAACTAATTTCATAAATATGAACCACATGAACTACATCACTACAACTACATAACGATGAACTACATTGCTAACTATATGAACTATATAACTATTATCAACTCTGTGAGAAAATTTCACAGAACACGTCAAATATCAACCTCACTGTGATTATAAAGCCTTATTACAACAGACAAATGCAAAAACAGCTGGATTTCACAGGGCTTTATTGTAAAACAAGTAATGCATGTAGTTCTTGAATTAGGAACAGCAAGACCCAGGTTCAAATCCCTACTTGCCACAAGAATTGTCGGGTAACCTTGAGGCGGCCATTGACTCTCAGTCTGACTTCTGTAACAGGGCTGTTGTGTAACCACAATGGAGGACAGGGAAGAACCACTCACACTGTACACCATTCCCATCTCCTTGGCGCGGTAAAAGTAACATAAATGACCCCAAAATCAGGACTTCATTATTATCTGGCGGACTGCCAGATGGTGTAGATTGCGTGGGCAGGATATTCCGTGGGAGATGGCATCATGGGCGGTTCTAGTTATTTTTCCTACTGACAACCCCTTGTGTCATAGTTCAGAGATGTCTGCAGTTACAGCGAGTGGCTAGTAGGAAATATTCTGCTTTACTGATAAGTCTGCCCCTGATGTAGGGCTAGTGGGAAGCTGCCTGCATTCCTGTCCGAGCTAACGAATTCTGCTTCTGCTTCTTCTTCTGCTTCTTCTTCCTCCTCCTCCTCCTCCTGCTGCCAGGTCACAGCAACTCCATAAGGTTTTCAAGGCAAGAGACATTGAGAGATGGTTTGCCATTGCCTACCTCTCCCATCCAAATACTAACTAGGGCTGACCCTGCTTTGCTTACGAGATTGGGCCAGCCTGTGCTGTTCAGGTCAGGGTGCAATTGATCCTACCCCTTCAGTATCCTAACACCTCTTTCTCACGTTTGTTTTTAACCAATCAGGACTTCATTATTAATCAGTTTAATTGACAGATGACTCAATTATAGCTTTAGCTGATTAACTGATTACATTTAATAAACGAGGGCAAATTTTTATTCCGACAAGTTATTTTGACAACTGTTATTCAGTTGTTTTAGTGAAACAGGGATTAAATTAGGTAACCTTCCATTCTAATAATGAGTGGCAGTTTGGCTTCTTACCGATTTATCAAACTTCCTCCAGGTTCTTTAAAAAGTAGCTTTATTAAAACAACATGTGACTTTATTTAAATTTACCGGCTAATTAAAAGTCTAAGCAACTAAAAAGTGGTAACTGAGAGTCCTAAGAACCACCCAACTCTTTGGCACGTGAAAAATTCATCTGATATTCAGCCATGTCTTCAAGGAGCCTGCTAGACCTACCACTGAATTCATTCATATATAACTCTGTTGATTGGGGAAGTATTGACGAAACAGTCAAACCGTGACATTTGAAACCACATCTTCAGCTCATGCCTGAAGAGCTGAATGATGGTCACAGAGGGACACATTTGTCATGGCAAGACAAAACCGGTTATCTACCACATACGAGCGCACTCTCTCTCTTTCTCTCTCTCCCCCCTTTCTAAGACACAGAATGCATCTTACGAAATGAATGCAGGCCTTGCTGAACAGCTTGTACATCAATGTGACAACCACACTCTTGCTGGTCCTTCGTGAAAGAGGATCTTTAAGTTCACGTTAAGTTCAATGAAGCTCTTGCTTGAAAGGTTATGAGTGATGCCAGGATTTATTATTAATAGAAACCTTCCCAGACGAACCCCACCAAAGAAAGGACTGACTTCAAACGGTGATTCATAACTCCCAGGAATTAGGGTGCCTACCAGGTTTTTTTCAGGGACCTGTCAGGATAGATCCAGATGATAAGCACATGCACACTGTATGAGAGGCTTCTGCCAAACCCAAGAAATGCCGTCCTGTATGATGTTTGAATGCATGTTGTCTGAAAGCGAAAAGCGCCACGGAGGATCGATTGCATCGCTACATATGTACTACACAGAGAAACACAATCAACAGAAGATGTTGAAAGGGAAACCAACTATGAAAAATCTGAGGAATACACCTAAAACAAGCAATGAGCTTCAGGGATTCATTGATTAAGGGGGAGGAGGAGGAGGAGGAGGAGGAGGAGGAGGAGGAGAAGAAGAAGGAGAAGAAGGAGAAGAAGGAGAAGAAGAAGAAGAAGAAGAAGAAGAAGAAGAAGAAGAAGAAGAAGAAGAAGAAGAAGAAGAAGAAGAAGAAGAGATTGACTTTATACCCCGCCCTTCACTACCCAAGGGAGTCTCAGAGCGGCTTACAAACTCCTTTCCCTTCCCCTCTCCACAAAAGACACCCTGTGAGGTAGGTGGGGCTGAGAGAGCTCTGAGAGAAACTGCTCTTTTCCCAAGGACAGCTGTTATCAGAACTAAGGCTTGCCCAAGGTCATCTAGCCAGGTGCAAGTGGAGGAGTGGGGAATCAAACCCAGTTCTCCCAGAGTAGAGTCCGCACACTTAACCACTACACCAAACTGGCTCTCACAAGGAACAGAAGTTGTTGAAAGGACAACTGACTATAAAAAAACATGGGGAATAAATCTGCAACATACAATGAGCGTTTAGGCATTTGTTGATTGCCCTGAACTGGACGGCCTAGGCTAGCCTGATCTCGTCAGATCTCAGAAGCTAAGCAGGGCTGGCCCTGGTTGGTATTTGGATGGGGGACCACCGAGGAACTTCTATGGTTGCTACGCAGAAGCAGAAAATAGGAAACCACCTCTGCTCATCTCTTGACTTGGAAACCCTCCAGGGTCACCATAAGCCAGCTGTGATTGGACAGCATTTCCCAAGACCCCCCCCCATATGTTAATTTAGGGAATATCCTAAGCTCGAATTCCTTGTGCCATGTGATCACCACAGGGACTGGCAGTAGGGCACCAGCAGTGAGTTCCTCGTGGGAACTCGATTCTGATGCACTGCAGGGGTTTGATATGGATCAAGACTTCCGTGCAGGGGGAGAAGAGGCTCTGGTGTCATCCCCCCCCCCGCACCGTTTTTCTGTCCAGAAACAGCCCAGGGGGCTATTTGCCCCGTGGGGAGGGCTGCAGGTGCAAGAATTCAGTGATGGACAAGAGGTTTCTCTCTTGATCTTGGCCCTCCCAGAGTGGACCAGGGGTCTAAGCAAGTGGTGGACCCCATTCAAACAGATGTGAGAGAAGACTCTTTGACCCTTGCACACTGGCACTGACCAAGTATATAACAGGGTTGACCGTATCGGATGGCTGTTTCCGGTAAAAGCTATCAAATGCAATGCTATTTTGTTGACAAATTCAGGCCAGGGTAGAGCCAAACATTTCATAAAGAATGTCATGTCCTCCTCACCCCTCCCTTTCCAGCGATATATTCAGGGAGGTTTCAAAGTCTTCACTGGGGGAAGGGAGTACATCGCTAAGGCACTGGGGGAAGGGAGTACATCGCTAAGGAAAGCTGGGGAACACTACAGTCTGACTGCCCTCCGGCTGTTCTCGAGTACAGCCGCAGCTTCTGGGCAAGAGCAGAGCTTAAAGCTCTGAAAATCTTCTGAGTGTTTCAACAAGTGAGTTTCAAGCTTTGCTGTCTTCTAGAAGAAGAAGAAGAGATTGGATTTATACCCCGCCCTTCACTCGGCGTCTCAGAGCGGCTTACAAACTCCTTTTCCCTTCCCTTCCCGACAACAGACACCCTGTGAGGTGGGTGGGGCTGAGAGAACTCTGACACAAACTGCTCTTTTTCAAGGACAGCTGTGCCAGAGCTTGTGACTGACCCAAGGTCACACCAGCAGGTGCAAGTGGAGGAGTGGGGAATCAAACCCGGTTCCCCCAGATTAGAGTCCGCACACATAACCACTACACCAAACTGGCTCTCCAATTCTACAAATTAAACTAGTGTGCGTCAGCTAGGTAGCTGGAGCAAGGAGCTATTTCCCCTCATTCTTACTCCACTGAATTCTGAGGGCTCTTTTTGTAGCAGGGACTCCTCTGCATATTAGGCGACACACCCCTGATGGTGCCAATCCTCCAAGAGCTTACAGTAGCCCCTGTGAGAAGAGCTCTGTAAGCTCTTGGAGGATCGGCTACATTAGGGGTGTGTCGCCTAATATGGAAAGGAGCTCCTGCTACAAAAAAAGACCATTGGGACTATGTTTGGTATCCATGGAAAAGCAGGATAATATCTATTTATATTTTAAAAAAATATTAAATAAACCCATCTTATTTCCTTAACACCCTGTGAGGTTTGAATACTCTACAGTATGGCCGCCTTGGTTAAGAGCGGCGGACTCTAATCTGGAGAACGGGGTTTGATTCTCCACTCCACTGCATGAAGCCGGCTGGGTGACCTTTGGTCAGTCACAGTCCTCTCGGAACTCTATCGGCCCCACCTGCCTCACAAGGTGACTTCTGGTTAAACCGACGTGGTGCGGTGGTTAAGAGCACTGGATTCTAATCTGAAGAAGTGGGTTTGGTTCCCCACTCCTCCACATGAAGCCTGCGGGGTTACCAGCCACGGTTCTCTCAGAACTCTCTTAGCTCCACCTACATCACAGGGTGACTGTTGTGGGGAGAGGAAGGGAAGGCGATTGTTAGCTCCTTTGAGACTCCTTCGGGTACAGAACAGTGAGATATAAAAGCCAACTTTTCTTCTTCCTCCTTCTTTGCCGAGGGATGCTTCTATGGTAGACTCTTTTGGTGTACAGAGCCAGTTTGGTGTAGTGGTTAAGTGCGTGGACTCTAATCTGGGAAAACCGGGTTTGATTCCCCACTCCTCCACTTGCAGCTGCTGGATGACCTTGGGCAAGCCATAGTTCTGGCACAGCTGTTCTTGAAAAAGAGCAGTTTCTGTCAGAGCTGTTCTCTCAGGAGGAGTTCTTGAAAGAGCTCTCTCAGCCCCACCTACCTCACAGGGTGTCTGTTGTGGGGAGGGGAAGGGAAAGGAGTTTGTAAGCCGCTCTGAGACTCCCTTGGGTAGTGAAGGGCGGGGTACCAATCCAATCTCTTCTTCTTCTTCTTACCACCACTGTGCCCTAAGACAAGTGTGTGTGGATGGGAGGCTATTAGGGTTGGCAAGTCCCCCCTGGCCACCGGCGGGGGATGGTGGGGTTAAGAGTTGCCAGATCCAGGCTGGGAAACTCCTGGAGATTTGGGGATGGAGCCTAGGGAGGACAGGGACCTCAGGGGGGTACAATGCCATAGAGTCCACTCTCTCCAAAGCATCCATTTTCTTGAGTGGAACTGATCTCTGCAGTCTGTAATTTGGGGGGATCCCCGGGTCCCACCTGGAGGCTGTGGAAACTCGAGCCACGGTGTTAGAAGAGTCAAACAACAAATATATACACTGGAAAAACCTTATTTATAAGTTAAGGTGTTCTATATGTTCCATCTTATAAAGTGCATTGTGTATTATTCATAACATTCTAAAACAGGTATATTATTCATTACATGCAATATCATTACATGCAAATATCAACAATAATAATCAATTTGTACAATCTAATAGCTACCAGTCAAGTCACATCCTTATTACACAATCAACCCCAACGGGAGCTTCTAGAATTGTACACCCGCTTCTCCTTGCTTGAAAGTCTTCTAAAGGGGGAAGTTCCCTTTTGCGGTTACATTGAAGTTTAAATTGACGTTTGTTGCTGGTCCTACAAAAGGCCCATTAAGCAGCTGACAATCATAGACGCTCGGAGCGCTCCTGTCTTTCTCAAGGCTTTTGTAGGACCAGCAACAAACTAGAATGTCGACATGGGGGCTTCAAACATGGCAGCTGTCATGTAACCATCATGGGTCACAGTGACCGCACAGACAAGGGAGTCTGGGTGTACAGTCCTCGCCTGCAGGCATCTACGAGCGTTTCCTGACTGCAAGCTCAGACGTGGCCTTGAAATCATGTGATGTCAGTGCAGGCTGCCGGCTGGTACGAACAGGACCTTTTAAAACCAGTGCCAATCCTTTACGTCACTCCATCAGGAATATTATATTTTCAACAGTGAAAAATTTGCTGTTTGGGGATGGATGAGGACTAAGAAACTGAACCTCCATCCCCAATGAGCCGGAAGAGCTATTGGTGGGTGGAAGGGTGGACCCAGGTATTGAGGCGTCTCCTGTTCTGGATGAACTGTGCTCCCCCACCACCACCCATAAAGGAACAGGTTTGCAGTTGGCGGGTGCAGCTGGAGCCAGCCCTCCTGTTGGATCAGGAGGTAACAACAGTGGTGAATGGTGCCTTTGGCTGGCAAGTCAGCTGCAGCCTTTCCTAGGCAAAAAAGAGAGAGAGAGAGATCTTGCCACTCTGGTGCATGCCCTGGTAATCTCTAGATTAAATTACTGCACTGTGTTACAGGTATTCTCTGTATTCTTGGTGCGGGGGGGGGGGGCAACAGTGGGAGGGCTTCTAGTGTCCTGGCCCCACTGTTGGACCTCCTGACGGCACCTGGTATTTTTGGCCACTGTGTGACAGAATGTTGGACTGGATGGGCCCTTGGCCTGATCCAACATTGGCTTCTCTCTTATGTTCTTATGTTCATCAGTGGCTATTAGCCACAAGGTATAGATACAAACTCTCGGTCTGGGGCAAGTGATGCTCTGTATTCTTGGTGCTTGGCGGGGGGGGCACAGTGGGAGGGCTTCTAGTGTCCTGGCCCCACTGGTGGACCTCCTGAGGGCTCCTGGTATTTCTGGCCACTGTGTGACACAGAGTGTTGGACTGGATGGGCCCTTGGCCTGATCCAACATTGGCTTCTCTCTTATGTTCTTATGTTCATCAGTGGCTATTAGCCACAAGGTATAGATACAAACTCTCGGTCTGGGGCAAGTGATGCACTGTATTCTTGGTGCTTGGGGGAGGCCCCACTGCTGCACCTCCTGATGGCACCTGGTATTTTTGGCCACTGTGTGACCCAGAGTGTTGGACTGGGTGGGCCATTGGCCTGATCCAACGTTGGCTTCTCTTATGTTCTTAATGTGCTCTATGTGGAACTGTCCTTGAAGAGTGCCCAGAAGTTACAACTGGTGCAGAATGCTGGCTGGAGTTGATCACAGGGTACATACGACACCAGTCTTGTTTAATCAAGGAGCCATTTTCTCCAGGGAAACTGATTTCTGAGGTATGGAGATAAACTGTAACTCTGGAAGATCTACAGGTCCCACCTGAAGGCTGGCCACCCTAACCCACACTGGGTGTAGAGAGAGGGACGCCCAAGTGGCCTTTAATTCCATACTAACTGTAAGGTCTTTTCTCCTGACATTCAAGAGGTCCCCCACATCTCCATTTGGGATATGGTAAACACTGTGGCACTTCATCATATTAAATTCGAATAATAAAAGTGGGTAGGGTGTAAGGACATGGAGTATCAACAAAATAAAGGTATTATTCAGTTTTAAAATGTAGTATTTGAGGATGTTAAATTCGTTAATATGAACCTACCTGACCACCGTGGTCATCCCTGAAGGCCCTACTTTGGGAGCCTTTTCCGGCTGAGGATAGACAGGCCTTCTCAGTTGTGGCACCAAAGCACACAATTCCCTCCTCAGAGAGATTAATCAGTCCTGATCTATCATCTTCTCTCGTTCTCTCTCTCTATCTCTCTCTCATTCTCTCTCTCTCCCTCCCTCCCTTCCTGCCTGCCTGCCTGCTTTGAAAGTTAGGGTTGCTTTAAATTTAACTGTCAGTTGCCTTGTGGACCCAAACTGCTTAGAAAGACAACATAAATATGCTTTAAATAAAATAAAATATCAGAGTCTACTACAGGTACAGGTGACACATTATAGATTACAAACTATTACTGAAACACTTCATGTCAGAGCCACACGAAACATGATGGGCTGTTTCTACACCTGAAAAGATGTCCAGGATGGGGTGGGGGGATTAGGGCTGCCAGACCCCCAGTGCAGGCGGGGGTCCCCTGCTGACAGGCCCTGTCCCCCAGCTGCCAAACAACTAGCCAGCAGAGGGACTTACCTGGAGAAAGAGAAAGGCCCAGGACTTGTTGCCAGTGTCGCATAGGACGTGATGTCATCACACGAGTGATGTCTAGGCGATGCTCTGGAATTTGGGCAAAAACTCTATAGCAGAAGCCAGTTTTACCATAAAGTTTTTGCCCAAATAGCAGTGCATTGCCTGTATGTAGCTGGTGTGATGATGTCACTTCCTGTGTGACCCCAGCAATGAGGCCTGGGCCTTTCTCTTTCTCCAGGTAAGTCTTCCCCCCATTCCCTACCAGTTGCAAGGAGGGACCTGGAAACCATAGAGGGAACAAGAGCCCCTGGGGGTGTCACACATACAGTATGGACCAGGGCTTTGCAGCATTTTTTAAAAACTACAACTGTTTCTAAAGTGACATCAGCAACCACAGGTTGGACCTGTGGCCACTGTCACATTTAGCTTGGTTCTCAGTTTCTTAGATGATCAGTCATACTTGACGGGTATCTATTCAAGTATTTTTAGACAGCCTTGATATGGACTGGACAGGCTAGCCCGATCTCGTCACATCTCAGAAGCTAAGCAGGGTCGGCCCTGGTTAGTACTTGGATGGGAGGCCACCAAGGAAGTCCGGGGTTGCTACGCAGAGGAAGGCAATGGAAACCACCTCTCAGCGTCTCTTGCCTTGAAAACCCCTACAGCGATATGCCATCATTTTCCACTACCATCATTTTGAAACCAGTATTTCTTGTAACACAGCTGGGACTAAGACTAGATACACTAGGTTGAATGAATTGCATAGAGATTTTATGTATGTAATAAATTCAATAACAGCGTCTTTTCTGCTTCTGTATGGCTTGTGGGCCCATAATAAAGACTGACTACTAACAAAATTAAAACACTGAAATTCAACTATAAATAACAGAAACAGTAAACAATTACATTAAAAGATAATCTGCTGTGCCACTTGGCCTCATATGGGGGGAGGGGGAGGAGGAGGAGGGAGAAGAGGAAGAACAGGAGGAGGAGGAGGAAGACGAAGAAGAAGAAGAAGTAGTAGTAGTAGTGGTGGTGGTGGAAGAGGAGGAGGAGGAGGAAGACGAAGAAGAAGAAGAAGTAGTAGTAGTAGTGGTGGTGGTGGAAGAGGAGGAGGAGGAGGAAGACGAAGAAGAAGAAGAAGTAGTAGTAGTAGTGGTGGTGGTGGAAGAGGAGGAGGAGGAGGAGGAGGAGGTATGTAGGCTCCAGATCACGAAGGGCTTTATAGGCAAGCAAAATCAAACAAAAGACTAGTGTTATCTTGAAGACTAAGAACATTTATTTCAATGTGAGCTTTCATGAGTCACCACTTGCTTCTTCAGATATGTAATCTAACTAAGAATCCTTCTTGGGGCAGGTTACAGGGGGACAGGAAGAGTTAAGGCAGAGGAGTGATTCAGCCATGAGTCTTCTAAAAACAAATCCACTGGGGGGGGGGGCAGAGATATGCACCAAAACCTTGAATTGGACCTGCAACCACACTGGCATCCAATGAGTGGTGAGCCTCTGATATAAAATGAAGTCTGCACGGTGTAGGGGTTAGGGTGTCTGGACAAAGATCTGGGACAGCCACTTTTAAATCCCCTCTTCTTTGGATAACCGAAGCCAGTCCACCTTAGCCCACAGTCCTGTTGTGAGGATAAAATGGAGGAAGGGAGAATACTGCAAACCACTTGGGACTCCACTGGGAAGAAAAGTGAGGTACAATTATCTAATAAATAAATAGATGGGGAGCCACGTACAGTAGCAATTGAAGCTTCTAAGCAGTCTTCAAGGGCAGCTCCAAACAGACATATTACAGTAATCTAGTCTCAAGGTTACCATACCATGGGTCACCGTGGCCAGGTCAGCAGTCTCTAGGTAACAGCAAAAGCTTTCAGTCTTAAGTTCAACTGGTAAAATGGTCTCTCAGCCACCACAGCAATAGCCGTAACACTGCCACATAACCAGTTGTGTCTTTGGTTCTCTATCATTTCCCTGTTAGTCTCCATTCTGCTTCCCCCTCAAAAGGATATGGGGTTTGTCTTGCCATCCAGCGTCTTCTGGAAAAGTAGATTCCCACCCACCCCACTCCGAAATGTGACTATACCCACACCCTGTGTGTGATGGGGCTGAGAGAAATGACTCATCATTCAAAATAGGCGCTCTGCACTTCAGGACTCACAAACACTGAGTCATCACTTTCCCCTCCTTTCCCTCGTTAAGCATTTGCCGCTTCACTGACTCTTCCAAGCGCAAAACGGTGTGAAGCAAAAGAAATGGGAGTTAATCATTGCCGGATTTACATGAAGGTTGCTTGAATAAAGACGGATTGTTTTGTGTATGTCAGAGCAAGCAGACCCTTGGGGGGGGGGGGAAGCCACTGTCATTTGCTATGGCTATTTATTACGGCTCTATCTGTCCTTCTGTCTCATATGAATATTTCTGGCAGCACTAAGACCTTATTTCTCATTCTGAAAATAAGAGACGAATGTCTAGAGATCCTGAAAGGACCACAGTGAATTTTGATCCCCTGTTACACTTTGCCCTGCCCTGATTTGTCATCAGCTCTTGAAAGCTAAGCAGGGTCAGTCTTAGTTAAGTACTCGGGTGGGAGGCCACCAAGGAAGACCAGGGTTGTTATGCCGAGGCAGGCAATGGCAGATCACCTCTGTACATCTCTTGCCATGAAAACCCCTCCTCTGGGTCACCACGTGTTGGCTGAGACTTGACGGCACTTTCCGTCACCACCGTTACACTTTACTTCCCATGCAAGCGGTTAGGGATGTTGTTCAAAGACTAAGTTGCTTATGGTTTCACCGAGGGTCCAAAAAAGTGCATGGGAAAAGAGGTCATTAAAAACTCTTCAAAGACAAGATGGCAGCCATATCCCGAGGGACGGACTATTAAGAATATGGTTTCAGTGTAAAAAATCGAATAAGTCCGCCCACTTTGCCATCAACATCTCCAGTTGATGCTGTTATTGTGACAGTAGAACCAGGAAAAAGAACATGAACACATAACAGAAGGACATATGACGAGACAAGGGAAAATTAAATCCTAGCAAGGAGCTCAAAATGAAGGAAAGAATATCCAGTGGCTGATATATTATCAAATGGTATCTAAAGATAAAGAATAAATAGCAAAAGAAGGTGGTCGCTTAAGAGAGAAAATGGCTTATGAACAATTAATTGCAGGAGACGTGAAACATTTATTAGGAAAAATCTATAAAATGCTGTTGCAATACGAAACCAAGACAGTGCAAGTGAAAGACTGTATGATTAAATGGATGGAAAATTTCAGAGAGAATATTTCTATGAGCCAGTGGGAAAACTTATGGACTAAAGAAATTAAATTTTCTCCATCTCAAATATTAAAAGAAGAATTGGTATAAAATGGTTTTTTTCAGATGGTACATTAGGCCCAAAGAAATCAGAAAAACTAATTATAATGGGAAGTGTTGGAAATGTCAGAGCACAGATGCAACGCTTTATCATATGGGGAGGGCATGTAAGAAAGCAAGACAATATTGGTTAAAGATCCATGAAGAAATACAACAGATATTAAAACTTAAGTTTGTGATGGACCCTAAAAAGCTGTTATTAAACATTTTATCAAGTAATATTACAAGAATACACAGTGAACCATTCAAACACTTTTAAGGTATTTTTATGCCAATAAAGGCTAACTGAACTGAAATGAACCATTCAAATATATGGTAACAACTGCATGGGTGACATTTGCGACTAAACAGAAGGTGGAAAAATGTTGAGAACTGATGGAATGGAAGAATAAATTAACTGAGTATGCAACAATGGCAAAACTAACATCTTATTCAAATAATAGATCAATTTCTGAATACCAAGAAAAATTCTGGATTGGAACATTCAGAATAACAGTTACACAATGGACTGAACTCATCTGAGTCACCTCTTTCTGGCACCTCTATGCCAGAACTATACCAGCCCACTGCCAAACTAGCTGGCCATTGTATCCCATGATTAGAGTTCAATCAAGTAAAGTGGTCTGCTCCTTCCTATTCTCCTGCTCAACCTGACTCCTTTTATCCTGCAAATGATTCTCAGACCAGGATCTGGAAAACCTGAATTGATGGTCATAGAATCATAGAATCGCAGAGTTGGAAGGGGCCATACAGGCCATCTAGGCCAACCCCCTGCTGAATGCAGGATCAGCCAAGAGCATCCCTGACCAGTGTTTGTCCAGTGGCTGCTTAAAGACTGCCAGCAAGGGGGAGCTCACCAACTCCTTAGGGAGCTGATTCTGCTGTTGAACAACTCTTACGGTAAAAAAGCTTTTCCTGATATCCAATTGGTACCTTCCCGCCCTTAATTTAAAACCCTTATTGCGAGGCCTATCCTCTGCTGCCAACCAGAACAGCTCCCTGCCCTCCTTTAAGTGACAGCCCTTCACATACTTAAAGAGGGCAATCATGCCCCCCCCCAACCTTCTCTTCTCCAGACTAAAAATTCCCAAATCCCTCAGCCTTTCCTCATAGGGCTTGGTCTCCAGGCTCCCAATCATCCTCGTCGCTCTCCTCTGCACCTGCTCAATTCTATCCACATCCTTTTTGAAGTGAGGCCTTCAGAACTGCTCACAATACTCCAGGTGCAGCTGAACCAATGCAGTGTACAGCAGGACTATGACATCTTGCTATTTGGATGTTATGCCTCTGTTGACATACCCCATGGCTGCATTAGCCTTTTTTGTTGCCGCATCACACTGGCTGCTCATATTTAACTTTCGGTCCACCCGTACCCCAAGACCGTGTTCACGCATACTGCTGCACAGAAGTGTATCCCTCATGCAGTATGCATGTTCCTCATTTTTGGTACCCAGATGTAGAACTTGGCACTTATCCTTGTTATATTACATATTGTTCTCATCCATTTTCCCAGTGTGTTCAGTTCTCATTGAATTCTATCTCTATCTTCCAGTGTGATCGCTGCTCCTCCCAATTTAGTGCCATCTACAAATTTAATGAGTAGCCCCTCCACACCCACATCCAGATAATTTATAAAAATACTGGAAAGTATTGGACTCAGAACCAAGCTCTGCGGCACACCACTGGACACCTCCTTCCATTCAGATGAAATGCCACTGACAATTACTCTCTGAGAGGTTCTCCAACCAGTTCCCTATCCACCGAACTATCCTACAGTCCGGTCCACAGGCCTCTAGTTTACTCATCATGGGGAACCCTGTCAAAAGCTTTACTGAAATCCAGGTAAACATGAACAGTATTCCCTCGATCCAGTAAGCTTGTCACTTGATCAAAGATGGAAATGAGGTTGGTCTGGCAAGACCTGTTGAGGACAAATCCGTGCTGACTTCCTCAGATCACTAAGTTGTCCTTTAGATGCTCACAGATTGATCCCTTTAAAATCTGCTCCAGTATCTTCCCTGAGACAGAGGTCAGAGTGACTGGTTTGTAATTTCCTGGGTCATCCCTCCTCCCTTTTTTGAAAACTGGGATAACATCTGCCCTCCTCCAGTCTTGTAACACGTCTCCTGTCCTCCAAGAAATCTGGAAGATGATGGACAAAGGCTCTGAAGATGCTCAAGAAAGTTACTTGAACACTCTTGGGTCCATACCATCTGGCCTGGGGGATCTGTACTCATTCAGTGCAACCAGGTGTTTCTCACCTACCTCTCTGTCCATGTCAACCAGCAGCCTGGACACTATGCCTTGCCTACTACCATCTCTAGATGAGCCTGTTTTCTTCAGGGGGGAAAAACTGAGGCAAGATAGGCATTGAGCCTTTCTGCTTTCTCTCTGTCCTCTGTTAAAATGTCTCAATTTTCACCCAACAGTGGGCCCATCACCTCTTTTATCTTGTGTTTGCTCCTCACATATCTGAAAAAGATTTTCTTGTTGTAGCAAGCCTCCCTGGCCACCTTTCGCTCACTGTGAGCTTTGGCCTCTCTGATGGCTCACCTACAGTGCCTAGCAACACTCAGATGGTCTTCTTTAGAGATATGTCCTTGCATCCATTTCTTGAACATTTCCTTTTTCTCCCTTAGCAAATCACGGAGTTCTCTGCTCATCCACATTGGCTTCTTGGATCTCCTACCATGTTTCCTTCTTGTTAAAAGAGTGATGGCTTGAGCTTGCAAGAGCTCATTTTAGGAGAGCCCACCCTTCACTTGCTCCCTTCTCTTCCAGCAGTCTTGCCCATGGAATGATTTTCATCATGCCTCTGAGTTTATTAAAATCTGCCCTACTGCCCTACTGATACACATGTGACTATGAACTTCCTTGGTCCCCCACAGCAAAACGAATTGGACTCTGCACCATCGCTACCTGTGCTACCAAGATTCCTGTCTGCATACCTGTTTTGTGCTTCCGCCTCACTCCTGTGTACCTGTTCAGAGAAGCTAAACCAGGGGTGTCAAACATGCGGCCCAGGGGCCGGATCAGGCCCCCAAAGGGCTTCTATCAGGCCGGCAAGGGACTGGCTGTCTCCTGCTTCTTCCTTCAGTTCTGCTGCTGCGTCATAGCTTGCTTTCCCAGACTCTCTCAATCGCTCAGGAGAGATAGATAGGCAAGCTTCTGCTCCCCGCACTGGGCTGAGGCTCCTCCCCCTCCCAGATTGCTACAGCACAGACATTTTGATGCAATAATTCAGAGCAAGAAGTGTCAGTTATCAGAGACTGTTAAATAAGCAAAGTACTGGAAGAATGCTAACGTTTCAGGCATGTTTTCATTTTAAGTTTTAAAAAAACCCTTTGTGTTTGTTTCCTTTATAATGTTTATATCTCCGCTACCTGGCATTACATTTTATGACACACATGGCCCGGCCCGACAAAGTCCAATTTATGTCAAATCCGGCCCTCCATAGCAAATGAGTACGACACCCCTGAGATAAATCATCAAGTTCAAAACAGGAGACAGTACAAGCTGCCAGGCAATGGGCTCATGCTCTCCAATGAGGGGACGTGAATGCATGTACCTGATGTGCAGGACATGGGACCCTCACACCTATCATCAGGGAAATACTGCACTACTGTCATTGTTTACCTCCTGGATTTTGGAATTCAGAGAATATATATTTGGGGGTTAAATAATAGGCTGTTAATTGGCAAATGTTTGGCTGGTCAGTTGATCAGTGTCTGAAGCATATTATCCATATGGTAAGTGGCCAAAAATAGAGAGCAGTGTCGCTGAGAATTATCGGAGAAATGCTGCGGCCTTTGCACACGGGCCTAGGGGCAGTGGTATTCAGTGGCTCGGGAGCCGTATGAGGCTGTTTGACATGCCACCTGTGGCTCTCCTGAGCACTGTTCCATAATGTGGCACCTGCCCCATGAGTTAGGAAAGCAGTGGGGCTTGTGAGTGGCAGGTGGTTCAAACACAGGAACAAACACTGCCAGAGTAATGGATATACTGGGAGCCTCACTAAGGAGCAGGCCTCATACCAGGAATAGAAGGAAGTGTTGTTCTCCTAGTTCTTTCTTCTTCTCTTATTGCATTTATAACAACATATATACAAAACAAGAACACATCAGTATTGTATAACCGTGTGATAAGAAAGATATTGAACATATAAGAGGCATAAAACGTCATACAAAAATACTTCTCTGCCATGTTGCATTAGAGAAGTGGATCATAACACCAAATTTAAACCAACCAACTACCAAGCATAAGCATACAACCTTTTTAATGCCAGATATTAAACAAGTTCATAGAAACCAATTATTTAGGAACCAGATAACCTAATACAGGAGACCACTTTACTACAACTTTGGAGTATATATCCCTGTCCGTATTACTTTGAGTTATTTGATCAGTGATTTCCCCCCACTACATATAGATTCCATATCTTGTCATGCCACATATTTATGGGAGGCTCTACCTTGTCTCTCCATTTAACAGCTGTTGTTCTCTTAAGTGACAGAAATTGTGAATGTGGCTTTCCACGAGCCACAGACTGAGTACCACGAGTCTAGGGCTATTCCTCCGGCGTTTGCAGGGAGAGAAAGGCAGGTTTGCGAAGCGACAGTCTGTACTACCAAGTCAAAAGGAACAGTGCTACAAAAGCTCCAAGTTGATATTTATTCTAGAAGCGCTCATTGCTATGAGCACGGGATGATTATGTAATAAAGTCAGCCCAATGCATGCTAAGCTGAGTCACAAATAATATTACAGTTAACAGCTCTACTGACATTTTCGCTTGACCTTTACATCTACGGCAATGTCACCGCAGACAAGCTACTCACTTCAACACAGTTAATAGGTCATAACCGTTCTACTGATTTTGTGTTATGTTGCAACAACCAAAAGACCCTCCCCTCCAAGGTCAAGGGATGCTTTCCCTCCACTACTTCAGCCAAGGAGTTCATATTTCACACACCTGCAGAGAATTCTAAAGTAGCAAGCGCAGTGGCTATCAACTACAACGTTTTCCTTTTCACCTAGGTCTGAGAATAACACATGCAGTGTGGGCAGAGGCCCACATTTGACTTTCACGTTATCAAAATAAACTCTGAATCACTCTAACAGTGGGACACTTTAAGGACAAAAAGGCATGGTGCACATTCATTAAAGAGGAGACTTCAGAAAAAAGGGGCACCCGTAATAGAAGACTGGCGAATAGTCAACTATTTCAGATTTCCAGGGAACAATTAATTGTTCACAAGTGATCTGTGTGCCTGAGGAACGTCATCACTAACTGAGCAACTATTGTTCATATGCTCTTCTGAGGTCCACACAGTTCATTCTTGAGAGGGAAGGAATTTGGATAAATATTTTATGCTTATAACAGTAAATTTTGCGACTGATGGGCAATATATTCAGGATGGACGGAAGGAAGTACTTCTTCACTCAATTAGTAATTTAATTGCAAAATTCAATGGTGATGGCCACTAGCAGAGATAGGTTGAAAAGGTGATTAGACAGAATCACAGAAGAGAGGTCCATCAATGGCTACTAACCATGATGGCTAAAGGGAACCTCGACATTCAGAGGTAGCAAACGTCCGAATATCAGTGCTAGGAGGCAACGACAGGAAAAGGTATTGACCTCTATGTCCTATTTGTTGAACTTTTGGGGCAACAGGTTGTCCACCGTGTGAAACAGGATGCTGGATTAGATGGACCATTTGTGTGATCAAATAGCGTTCTCCTTATCTTAAGAAACCTACACAACAAATTTTGAAGGAAAAGGTGATATAGTCAGGTAAGCCCACCACTGACCAGATGCACTAAGACCTTCTTGTCTTGGCCTTATGTACTTTACTGGACCACACAAAAGGTTTCACTAGAATTAACTTGCCTTAATAGCTTTGTTGCTCCAGTAACTGTTGACATCTGAACACTGAGCAAGAGAAGAATGCAGTGGTGACAGCATGTGAGGAAATGCATTTTCTCTAGGGAGGCTGGCACTTAGCAAAAGCCATCTAGGCAGGAAGGGGGGTCTGTGCAATTGCTTCCAGATGTACCTTAGCTCATCTCCATTCAAATGCTAATAGATCTGGCAGGAGAAGTAATGGGTGGGTCCATATCTCCCCCTCCTAGCAGGGAACAGAGGATTGGAAGACTCTAGGCTAGCAAGGCTCCAGGAATATTCTCCAGGAGGAAGCTGCAGGAGACTCTTCTTTGACCTGGCCTGACTGAGTAAGGGGGGGGTGGGGAAACAGATAAGATGAAACTCCTGGGAGCCAGGAAGAAGCTCTCTTTTCCTTGGGTGCTGCCTCCAGGAGTACAACAGAGACCTCTTCTCTGGGAAGGCAGCCATTGACCATGTGCTCGCCTCAAGAACTGGAGTAAGCTTCAAGGTAATGGAATCTTTACAGGGATCTGTAACATCCTACGCCAAAGGCCTGCAAATGGGTTGAAGAGACCAAATGGGAAATAACTGGCTGTTGGTAAAGGGTTGGCAAATCGAAACAAACCAAAGACAAACCATTTGCTTAACAGGACAGGACTGTGGCATCACTGCATCTCTGCTTCACCACATTCCTTCAGTTGGTGCTGTGATTCACACTATAAGAAAGGACGGGTTAGATTGCAGATACCCCTCCATCCTGCCATAAAGTGAACCCCTCCTGGGCCATCTGCTAGTAACAGGCTCATGTCACCATAACTTCAATGGTCTGATTTTTTTATTAGGCTATTGGGCCCCAGCCCACTCAGATCTTAGGCCTTAAAAGGTTAGTTTACCCATTCTTTGTTCGTAGCTAGCCTCAGCTATCAGGAGGTAGGATGAGCTAACCTCGGAATGGACCAGGCACTTGCCTGGCAAAATGGTCTCTGGACAGAGAGGCGTGGATTGCTGCCTGACTTCAACTCAGAAGGGTAACATCTGGTAACTCTGAATTACATTACATTACATTTGGGATTTATATACCGCCCTATCCATGAGGCTCAGAGCGGTTTACAGACACAATTTTATCTAAGCTAGGAGTACAATGGTAAGGGGAGGGTATTTTTCCTAACTAGGCACCTAACAGCAGGATCTTTCTTGGATTCGGCGGTGGATTCGATGGTAGTTCTTTTTCCCTCAAGGGCGCAGATGTCCAGTGTTGAAGTACGGATTCTCTGCAGTAGCGGCTTTATTCCAGCAGATGGCCCCCACAGAACATGAACGAGGCAGCTCGACTCTTTGTCCAATTGGCTCCAGTCTTCGTTGCACGCCATGCTCTCCAGGCACTGGTCTCCATACTCGGGCTCGCCGCACGCCGCCATCTTCGCCTTATCGTCATCGATTCAACACCATTGCTGCTGCTTTTTAACACCGATCACGGAGGAAAGGTGCCCCCCGCTCGTAAGGAGCAGGTACCCATTTACCTACTTGCCCATACAGGCTTTCGGACCACTGGGTGGGCGGGAGCTGGGACAAAGGGCCGGGAGCTCACCCCGGCCGCGGTGGGACTCGAACTGCCATTGGCAGTTCGGCTAGATTAACCTGCAGGCTTTTTAACACCATGCGCCACCGCTCCCGGTGTAATATCATACTGTGTAGCTTAGTCTGTTAAATGTAGTTTCTCTGTTTTAATTCTCACTGCTATGTTCTTCTGAAATATTTCCGCACGCTTTAATAAATATCCTTTGATTATACTTGGTGTGTCCTGTGCTTCAGGTGCTTCAATCCTGTTCCAGCACCTTAGACCTTAATTTTATTTATTTATTTATTATTAATATTTCTACCCCACCTTGCCTGACAAGCAGGCTCAAGGCAGCTAACAAGATTAAATAACATAACAGAAGATTAAAACAATTAATAAATACAATATCAGTTAAAACAAGTGAGCAGCAACAATTACAGAATCAACTATGGCGGTAATCCAATCACATCCCGAGATAGGGGCAGTAACCAATGGGGACTCTAGGCAGGAGATGGTCTAAATTGGGCCAGAAGATGTTCCAGGGCACAGCCCTGAGTGGCGGCCCCAATCGAACGCCTGGCGGAAGAGTCCACTTAACAGGTTAATTGTTGGGGAAACTCATTCTGCACAGTGACCTTTGACTTTCCTGATTAATCCCAGTAAGGTCAGAAGCTTGCCCCTTAGCTTTTGACTGTGTGGGTAGTCCAAGGGGCTTGTGGCAGATACCAGAACTGGTGCGTGTGCAGAAGCTCGCCCCCAGGGTTTTTGTAATTTTGTGCTCTGCCGGCCTGTACCAAGAATCCCTTAGATTGGGGATTCTTGGCAAGAGGGTATGCAGACCTACTGTTTTGTGTAACCATCTATGGAAGAGGAGGAGGAGGAGGAATATATGGAGGAAGGAGTCTTGCCCACATCCTTACAAAAACATGTTGCTGGCCCTGCATATGAGCATTATGCTGGCGTAGAATCTGAGAGAGAACAAGAAACAATTATTCATTTGCAGGGTAGTTTTTAGGCTGCTTTATGCTTTCGTACATTTCACTCTGCTCATTTTAACAAGGTTGCAAGGGTGCTCTCTTTGCAATAGATTTTGCAAAACAGTCTGGCGACAACCACAAGTAACTGTTTGAGAATACTCTGGCATGCGTGTATGGGGGGGGGGGCAGGACGCAGCACCCAAACAGCCCAAACTCCGTGCCAAGAAAAGCTTGATTCTGCGTGCCATTTCAGTTATGAATACCGAACAAATTTGTCTATTGTCTCACTCTGCATCATTCATTCTAAAATTATTTCCCACAATTTGTGCGGATTCAGCTAGTCACGGGAAGGGCATGAACAATCTTTTCAGGCTGCGGTTCGGATGTCACATTTAACTGTGGCTCAGGAATGCTCCCCAAAAACTTGGCTTGCTGCTGGGCTTCTGTGCACATCTCATGCCTCCCCCTTCCGTCTGCGGCAGGGAATCATAGTTCAAATAATCCAGGCCCTGCGGGGGGGGGGGGGGCTCAACCAAAAACCTGGCCGACTATCAAGCAAGACAGCCCGACTCACCCTCCACATACCCACGTCACGTGGGAGATTACAGCCCTTTCCACACTCTCCTTTTAATCCAGATTAACCGCAGTGCCCTCCAAGCAATTCTGCACTAAAATCGAGTTCAACCTTCTTTTTATTCCAGGTTTTTGCCCCATTCTGCGTTACATTACCTCCCTTCAATGGTCAGCCCGGTTTCAGCCTGCTGATGCCCCAGATTATTTGGATGCTGTTTTGCCATGGAATTAAATTGCCTCAATTTGAACACTAAGGAAATCTGGAGTGTCAGGCAAATGCGGAAAGGACCTACATTTCCCCCCCAGCTCCAAGGTAAGCTTGCAACCACTGAGCTCTGGCTCTTGCCTGGTTAGGGCTGCCAAATCCCCCCGAGGGGTGGAAATCCCCCCGCCCCAGAAGCCCGTTCCCCGACGCCGGGGAATCGGCCCCCGGGGGGAACCCCGCTCCAGCGTGCACGTCAGAGGGAAGTGACGTTATGATGCCGGGCACGCTGGGGGCGGGGCCACGGCCATACAAGGGAAAACTCTATGGTTTTCCCTTGTATGGTCGTGGCCCCGCCCCCAGCGTGCACGGCATCATGACGTCACTTCCCTGTTACATGCATGCGAGCCACACAGGAGTCCCCCCGCCGGCAAGGTAGGTAACATTTGGCAAACCTATGCCTGGGCCTTCCTCCCTGTTGTGATCATTCAAACTTAAACAGCCTTGGAAAAGGGCCATGCTCCTGCTCCCAGTTCCCCAGTGCGGGGGCAGGGGGGGGAGCCGCACAGCACAGGGTGAAGGCTGCCCAGCTTGTGCCCACAACTCAGGAGAAAGGTGCTACAAAAAGGATATGCATTGGGCCCCACCTGGATGCCTTTGACCAGGGCTCCAGAATGACTAGGACTGCCTCATTACCAAATTCTGCACTTCTGCAAAATCCTGGAGTACAGAACATGAGAATAGCCCTGCTGGATCAGAACCATGGCCCATCTAGTCCATCATCCTGTCTCACCCAGTGGTCAACCAGTTCCTCTGGAGTGGCAACAACAGGGCATAGAGGCCGAGGCCTTCCACTGTCAGACTCCGCCCTGAAAATGGGATTTATTGCTGTTGTATCACTAATGCCAGTTTCACTTTTGTATTCTCACTTGCTCGGGACACATCTGGCTTCTGTCTTTATCTACTATCTCATGCCCTTGTTGCCATGGGATTCCTAAGGGGGGGGGATGTGAAAGAGTGATTGTTGTTAGGGTTGCCAAGTCGCGGCGGAAGATCGTAGGTCTTCACAGAATCCTTGCCACGGGGACGGCGAGACGCGTTGCACCCGCCGTCACCAGGATCTGACGCTATGTGTTGCTTTGGCAATGGGGCTCCAAACAGCCCCATTGCCAGAGCGACGCATAGCATCATGTCCTGGTGACGGTGGCGCAACGTGTCTCACCATCCCCGCGGCAAGGATTCTGCAAAGACATGCAGATCCCCCACCGCGATTTGGCAAGATTTGGCAGGCCTAATTGTTGTAGATGTAGGGATGCACTGCTATAACTGTAATTTTTCTTGAAGCAGTCCCCAGGGAGCAACTGGGTTTTCACACGGGAGTGACCTTGGGCGAAGATAAGACTTTGGGAATAGCTAGCCGGTTGTATATCTGTCTGAACCGGTAGGGGCTGGTGTGTGTGACGTAGAAGAAGAAGAAGAGATTGGATTTATACCCCGCCCTTCACTTGGAGTCTCAGAGCGGCTTACAACCTCCTTCCCCTTCCCCTCCCCACAACAGACACCCTGTGAGGTAGGTGGGGCTGAGAGTGCTCTGACAGAAACGGCTCTTTTTCAAGGACAGCTCTTATCAGAGCTAAGGCTTGCCCAAGGTCATCCAGCCAGGTGCAAGTGGAGGAGTGGGGAATCAAACCTGGTTCCCCCAGATTAGAGTCTGCACACTTAACCACTCCACCAAACGTATGTGTGGAATGTGGGCAATCACCTTTACTTTCCATCTCCCACCCTGGACTCGCCAGTCCTAACAAGGGCGTTCATCTCTACGGTTGACCAAAACTTTCCAATAAACTTTCTATATTGGCTGAAGTGGTTCTACTGGGAGCCTGACATCCCCTGTGGTTGCCTCCTGGCTCTGGGATTCAGAGTTTTACTGCCTCTGCACGTGGAGGTTCCCTTTAGTTACCACGGCTATTAGCCACTGACAGACATGTGCAAGTGTGTGTGCGTGCATGCGTAAAGTGCCATCAAGTCACAGCTGATGTATGGAGACCTCATAGGGTTTTCAAGGCAAGAGACAAACAGAGGTGTCTTACGTTTGCCTTCCTCTGCATAGCTACCCTAGAACTCCTTGATGGTCTCTCATCCAAATACTAACCCAGGCCGACTCTGCTTATCTTCTGAGATCTGACAAGATCAGACTAACCTTGGCCATCCAGGTCAGGGCCTAAAAGACCTATCCTCCATGAATATGCCTAACCCCTTTTAAAGCCATCCATGCTCATGGCAGCAAATTCCACATTTTAATCATTCATTGTGTAACAAAGTACCTCCTTCTGTCCATCCTGAGTCCTGAAAGTTCTTAACATCTTGCTGCAAATGTAGGCAATACAAATATACAACTCCTGGAACACTCGATATATTTCAGAGTTCGTATACTATGTTAGGCCTCTGCAATGCGGGGGGGGGGGGGGGAGAGGGGGGGGGTAGACAGATGCACTTGTTTGTTTTAGCCACGCCTCTTTTTCTCGGTAGGCAAAACAGATGCATAACTGCACAGCCGCTTCTCCCGTCACTTCAGGAGAAACCCTGAAGCTTATCAGCTGTATTTATGTTCTTTTAAAAATAATAATAATAATAATAATAATGAGGACTGCCACAGGATCACTGCCATACCCCTCCTTTGTACAGCAATCGTGTCAGTTTTTAAATTAGAATAAACCTCTGTTACAAGCACCGTCTTTCGTTTTACAATTTATCAGTTTATCATAGGAAAGTAAATTTTCTGTCTTTCTCTGAAGAGCTGTACGACGTCATGTACATTGATGTATCCTGCAATACCTAACATAAAACATGCAGGTATTCCATTTTTACAAATGGCCCCTTAAATAACATGTTTCTTGACAGAGTAACTTTAAAGAATCAATATCCCAGTGCCACAATTTCATTATTTGAAGGAGAAAAAGAGACAGCTACAATTAATGACTCACAGTAATGATGTATTAGGCTTCCCGTTATAACAGTAAATATTACTCCATTCAGATATATACCCCTAAAAAAAAAATCCCCAGGAACTTAATAGAGATGAGACATAAATCTAATACCTGTCCGTGGGAATCATCCTAAGCTTTTTAAAATGAGAATGACATCCACTCTACTGCTAGAACAAATACAAAAAAATTATGAAGGAGATGAGATCTGTACTGCAGAACTGAATAGTTTATTTCAAGATGTAATATATTTATATTAAAGGGCAGGATACGGGTTTCTTTTTTTACAAAAATAAAAGTTGGAACTGGGTAGACAGAACACACTTCTTGTAAAATATATTGCTGCAAAAGCTATTATTCACTGTAAAAAGATTGAAAGCCTAAGAGAAGATTGCCTGACTTTTGCCAGGGGAGAACTATAACCATAGGCATATTTGGCTTTAAAACGGGATTAGATAGATTCATGGAGGATAAGTCTATCAGTGGCTACTGGCCGGGGTGGATGAAGGGAACCTCAGCAGCCAGAAACAGTCAGCCTCTGAATTTAAGTGCCAGGAGGCAACATCAGGGGAAGGCCTCGGCCTCTATGCCCTGCTGTTGGCCCTCCAGAAGAACTGGTTGGAGGCGGTGTGAGACAGGATCCTGGACTAAAAGGACCACTGCTCTGGTCCAGATGGGTTCTTCTTCTGTTCTGACCCATCAAGGCAAACACGTTGCATCCCTAAGGACACTTTTTCTTTGTTTTTTGTTCCCCATTGAACAACACAGGGCTTACTTGTAAGGAGACTCGCTTAGGGTTGTGATTACTGATTTTTAATATAACATTTTTTTAAAAAAAAAAGTATTTAAAATCATTTACTGCTGTCTCATTTTTCGTTTTCTTTTCACTGAAACAGATGACCAAATATACCACAAAATCTTAAACCAGCCAGTGAACCTACTCTTAGAGAACAACAAGAAGAAACAACTCACCTTCAAGGCATTTTTTCACAGTAGCATCTACCCACATCTTTCTTTGCCCAGGAGGACAAAAACGGAAGGAAGGAAGGAAGGAAGGAAGGAAGGAAGGAAGGAAGGAAGGAAGGAAGGAAGGAAGGAAGGAAGGAAGGAACCCTAGCAGGGGCATGAGCATGATGAAATCAGAGAGCTTCTGATTATTCCTAGAGCTACCCATAATCACTTCTGGTTTTTTCCAGAAGTGACATCATCACAGTCGTGGCACCCCCTTATGTTTCCACCCTAGCCTTCCCACTGGGGGTCACACTACATACAGCTGATGTGACAGAGGTTATCTGGTTCCAACTTCTAAAACTAGGCTTGGCCCACCAAAGCCTATTGTGCCAGTTTTGTCAATGTGTTTCCTAATATAAAAGAAAGCTAACGGATGAGGTTTTGACCCTACAGTCCAACCAACAAGCCAAACAGTGTGGCAGACTCATCTTTCTTCTCTCCTTTGATTCTTAGCGCCATCTGGAAGTCAAGCAGTTGCTTTGCAGCTAATACACTCCTCTCTACCACTACCTCCTTTGCAGCAAAACACTCCTCTCTACCACCACCACCCCGCCCAAAGAAAAAATGAAGATCCCTGTTTTACATGAGCATCCCTTTTAAGAATGCACGTTGTGGCACATTATTTGTCACTTCGGATTAGCTAGTTCTTAAAACTAAAGCCACTTGTGAACCAAGGGCTGTCACAGTTCATTACCACCGCATGCCTGGTCAGTGGGCAGATTGCGAATTAGCATTTCCATTTTCTTCTGTATGCTTCTTTGGTGGTGTAATTTCAATTTTTTTTTTAAAAAAATTCTCTTTAATCATCAAAGATAAGAAATAATGAATGGTGATCTTTTATTTGAAGAGGAACTTTTTCACGACACCTTGTTAACAGCCAACAGCTGTTAAGGGGAATGCTTAAGAGACTCTTCATTTCCCAACCTTTTACAAAGAGCAGAAAGTACGTGGAGAGTCACGTTTAAAAAAGTAACGCAAACAAATCAATACGGAATATGGATTATCTGATTCTGGCAGGCTAATTATCCTGGTGAAACACAAAGGGCATTTCAAGTTTACCTGGCAAATGATGTGCACATTTTGATTTTCTCCCCCCCCTCCCCCGATCGAACAACAGCCCAAGGATCACCTTAAGCGAAAACAACACTCGCTTGTAATATCGTTCTCCACAGTTGTTCATGACAAGAGCCTTTTCAGCGTGGCTTATAATTAACAATGCCTTTGATGGCAAAATTGGGCCTCTGCTGCTAATCAAAGGACCCAAGACACCCCTCAGCATGCATAATTCTGCCCCCTCTTTGTTTCATGAAAATCTTGACAGGCGTACAATGGACCCCTCCATTCCTTTCTTCTGTGGCAGTTAACTAGGGAGAGGTTATTCCCCACAACTCCCCGGAAGACTTCTGCATTAATTAGAGAAAGACCACACGCATTCACGGTCAAACATTGCCCCAGGATTTGTAGCCTGGGTACTTTATGGCATGAACTAACCTCTCTTCCATAACGGGCTTCACTCCTAAACCGACCTCCTGTCCAACTCTCCAAAGCTGAAGACCGGCAGTAAGTGTAGATATCTACCTACATCTACCCCCACAATCTCTCAGGCCCTTGTCTCTGGAAAACTTCCCTTCAGCACAAACGTGACCACTCTAGGCCAAGTGGTTTTCAGTCCTTAGCAATGTTTAGCTCAGCAAGAATGTAAAGAAGAGTTTAAGGAACAAAGTTTTCTTTATATGCGGTCATTTTTATTTTATATTACGATCCCGGAAGGAACGACAACAACAAAAATCCAGCCCGAAAATAAAGGTAATATGCAGTTTGCGAAGCATGAAAAGTTGACTTGTAAAACAATGCAACGAACATGAAATTGAGCCAACTTCAGAGGACGGCGGAAGACAGGAGGGCCTGGCGGGAGCTGGTCCATGGGGTCGCGAAGAGTCGGACTCGACTGTGCGACTGAACAACAACAACAAAAACTGACTGCTGTTACCAGAGTGTTCTATTTAATAGGTGTTTCAGAGAGTGGGGTGATTTGGATGTAACACTATACACAGCGTGAGACGCCAAGTCAAATTCTGAAACCATGTTGTGAAGTGGGTTTGCAAACCACAGTGCCAACCAACAGAGCATCACTGCCTTTTGGTGGGGGAAAGTGCCATCAAGTCACAGCCGACCTGCGGTAACCCTGTACGGTTTTCAAGGCAAGAGACATTCAGAAGTGGTTTGCCATTGCTTGCTTCTGCATAGAGACCCTAGACATCCTTGGTGGTCTCCCATCCAAGTACAAGCCAGGGCTGACCTTGCTTAGCTTCCAAGACCTGACGAGATTGGGTTAGCCTGGAATATCCAGGTCAGGTCTGCTGCCTTTTAACACGGCAGATTACGAACAAGCCAACCAATCTTCATGGAAGTGATGGGAAAATGAATAAACACTCCCCACTGCTCAAAACCCTTCGGTACCCCCCCCCCAAGTTCTGTTAGATGGAGAAGTTCTCCAAAGTACTGTAATAAATACATGAGTCCTGTAACAAGCAGAGCTGGAAAGTTCGTAAGGAGAAATTCAGGCTCGACAAAAGTCACAGGATCCTTGAGGATTGCTTCACACATTTACAGGTACATACGTGGGATCCCAGCACCGGAAAGCAATATTGTGGTAATACGGCCTAAAGTGGCCTTCGGCCCTGGAGCCTTTCTTATGTGAACTCTTCTTCAGCCAGAAAAACAAAAAACAGAGCCCCGTACAACTTGAAATCTGACCTTCTACTGATGGCCTTTGTCTGCCCTGAGAAATCAAAGTTTCCCAGAGTCCCAATGAAAATTTCATTTGCTATTACTCGGATGGAAATTTAATTAATTTAAAATCAACAGTCTGGTCGTGCTTTATTTTAAAAGGTACAACTGGACGCATGACAAAAATTACATTGGTCTGTTTATCAACCAGTGCCTTCTTATGAAAAGTTACTCCGGCCTAATCCCATTGATTTCAGCAGGCTTAGACTGGGATCATTCCGTTTAGAATGCACTATGAGTACATTATTCATGATTAAATTAACTTGCTAAAGAGCTGGATTTAAAAATAAGTATTTACTTAGGAAGAGCCTGTGTAGTGGATAAAATGTCTGTTCATGACACTTGGCAACCTCGCAACAGTTGCTGTCTCTCAGCCAATAACATGATCCGTGTAATACCTTTTATTAGGAACAGCCCACTGACCCAACAGTTTCAAGCTCACTAGAATTCCTCATCAGCTCCGATGTTAAATAACAAAAGGGGGGGGGACCAGATTGTTTCAGGTCATGATTTTATGATCCTTATCATGCCACTCTATGATGGATCTTTTGGCAGGCAAAGAAGAATCGGGTTTCCAAGTTGCTGCCAGACAGGGGCCACAAGAGCAAAAGGTAATAAAACGGTTAAACTCCATAGCAGCAAGTCTATCCAAAGTCTGTAATTTCCTTCTTTTTTCTTTTTCTTTTTCCATCAAGTCACAGCTGACTTTGCCTGCTGTCAGACCCCCAGTCCAGTTACACTCAACAACTCTCTCTTGGCAGTGATACGTTTATTGAGATGTATGCAAGATCCAGAAAGTGTTAAAACTGAAGACTTTTGGCGGGTACAAGCTTATTATAGATAATTCAAATAAAAGCCCCTTCCTTCCCCTATGCATATGTCACATTCACACCACACCTAACGTTGCCATCCCAACCAAGTGAAAGATATACGTCTTGGTTATCTGCAGCTCAAGCTGGTACAGAGGAACTCTCAAGGAAATGGAAAGGAGGGAAAAGGGGTGTGGCTTATGAAAAAAGAAGCAAAGGTCCCATTCTTTCACTCATTCACTCAACCCCCCCTCCCCACAGCAATTCCCTCCCCCAAAATAACTATAGCAACCAAAGCAAGCAAAGCGAAGCATGGTTTGACACCTGGCTCTGCTGCCACAACCCTGGACTTCTTTGGCAGTTTTCCATTCAAACACTAACCAGGGCTGACCCTGCTTATCTTCTGAGATCTGACAAGACTGGGCTAGCCTGGAATATCCAGGTCATAAGAACATAAGAAGAGCCCTGCTGGGTCAGACCAATGGGCCATCTAGTCCAGAATCTTGTCTCACACAGTGGCCAACCAGTTCCTTGGGAAGGCCAACAACAGTGCGCAGAGGCCAAGTCCTCCCCCTGAGGTTGCCTCCTGGCTCTGGGATTCAGAGGCTTAGTGCCTCTGAATGTGGAGGTTCCCCTCAGTCACCATGGCTAGTAGCCATTGATAAACTTATCCTCCACGAATCTATCTAATCCCCTTCTAAAGCTGTTTATTCTCATGGCCGTCACTACATCTTATGGCAGCTAATTCCACATTTTAACCACCCTCTGTGTAAAGTAGTTATTCCCTTTTGTCTGTCCTGAACCTACACTACCCATCAGCTTCACTGGATGCCCTTGAGTGCTAATATTTTGGGGGAGGGAGAAAAATTTCCCTTTATCAACTCTCTCCATCCCATACATGATTTTATAAACCTCTTATTTTTTTCTTTTATTTTAATATAAAAAACTGCAATACAAAATCTCGACTCTCTGTCCACAGTTATACAATGAATAATATCATAAAAAGTCTATATATATATAAAAAATCTCACTTAGAAACTCTAGGCTAACCAAATACCAATAATTTGTATTTGGCTTTAGAAATGGTTTCCCAATCAAAGGTGTCAATGTCTATTTTATCTAAAATGGGGTACCAGTTATTTAGAGGATTAGAAAAGTCACTCTCATTTTGATTATTGGAATTTATAAACCTCTTATCATAGAATCATAGAATGTTAGAGTTGGAAGGGACCTTGCAGGTCATCTAGTCCAACCCCCTACACTCTGCAGGAGCATAGCTGAAAGATCATGTCCCCCCCACCCAAGTCATCTCTTTTCTAAACTGAACTTCCCTCTTAACTAGTGAGAATCCAAGTTCCTTTTTGGAATAGTGGACTTGCAAGTCAATGTATTAGCTAAGAAGATAAATTTGCAATGTTGTCAACTATATATAGTCAAGTGTAGCTGAATTAGGTAGTCATTACCATGTGAGGCATTTTCATATTCACACTCTATAGCTAGTTCATTTGTGTAACCAACCTCACAGGGTCTTTGTAAGGAGACCCATAACACACTGTCTTTCCTCGTAGAAGGGATTGGTTTGCTGGAGTATTGTGCTCCTCTCACAATTCCATATTCCAATTAAAAGACGCCTGCTCCTTGGGAGGAAAGTGATGGCGAACCTAAACAGCATGATAAGAAGTAGAGACATCACCCTGCCAACAAAAGTCCGCATGGTCAAAGCAATGGTATTCCCAGTAGTCATGTATGGCTGCGAGAGTTGGACTATAAGGAAGGCTGAGTGCCGAAGAATAGATTCTTTTGAACTATGGTGCTGGAGTAGTGGTGTAGTGTAGTGCAGACTTGCAAGAAGAACAAATCAGTCAATCCTCAAAGAAATCAACCCTGACTGTTCCCTGGAAGGCCAGATAATGAAACTGAAGCTCAAATACTTTGGCCACCAAATGAGAAGGGAGCACTCACTGGAAAAGACCCTGATGCTGGGAAAGATTGAAGGTCAAAGAAGACGGAGATGGCAAAGGATGAGATGGTTAGACAATGTCATCGATGCAACGAACATGCCTCAAAGGTAGAAGATCTACACGTCGTTGGGGGCACAGATCCATCTTCAGCATTATATGTGCAAGGTAAAACAGAATTCTGCAGGAGGGCACTTTCGACAAAAGTAATAGTCTCGGAATTGTAGTTCCCTGTGAGAATTTTAGGCAGTTTCCTTTTCCCCTCCAACCTCCATACTGAATGAAGGCATTTTCTCTCATTTTTCTCAGATGGTGAAATTCAGCTTACTAGAGCCTGTAATTTATTATTAAAATTATACCGTTTCCATATCTTTGTTCAGTAATCGTGTAACTCAGGTTTACAGCATTGTTTATTGTATGCATTTTGGTTAACAAGCAAACTGTGCCATCAGCTCGCAACCAACTTATGGTGACCCCATGAAGTTCTGCCTCATGGGAATTTCAAGGCAAGTGATGAGCAGAGGTGGTTTTGCCATTGCCTTTCTCTGCAGTCTTTATTGCATTGTTCTTTATAACTCTGTCATCTTCCTTGAATATCAATGAGAGAGGACAATGATGAATGAAGTAAACAAATATCCACAATTCTATATATTGATTTGGGGGGGGGGGGGTAGAAGAAAGCAACAGAGACCATATCCACACATCACTGGACATTGCACTACTGATGTTCTATATCACTCACTTGTACCTGGACTCTCCTGTGTAGGTAATGCACAAGACAATCCAGAAGGTGAATGTTTGGTGTAGTCCAATGACTAGCCCAGGGGCGTCGAACTTGTTTGTTATGAGGGCCAGATCTGACATAAATGAGACCTTGTTGGGCCGGGCCACGTATGTCATAAAATGTAGCGGAGATATAAACTTTATAAAGGACACAAACACAAAGGTTTTTTTTTTACTTAAAATAAAAACATGCTTCAAACATTAGCACGCTTGCAATATTTTGTTTATTTAGCAGTGTCTGATAACTGACACCTCTTGGTCTGAATTATTGCATCAAAATGTCTGTGCTATTGCAATCTTGAGTATAGTGTTCAGGTGTGTATCTGTAAGCTGCAAACCTATAATGATGCAGCAGCAGAACTTGAAGCGGAAGCAGAAGACAGCCAGTTCCGGGGCCTCATCCAGCCCCTGGGCCACATGTCTGACACCCCAGGACTAGACAAAATGTAGTGCAATATTCAACGCTGTGTGGATGCAGCCAGCATCAGGTGAGACAGTTACAAATGCCTGGAGCCAGGCCAAGATCAAGTTCAGATATAAGGATATATCTACTCCCAATTGTTTAAAAATCTGATCAAAAGTCCACACTGTAGCAAGGGAAGAATGGCAGGAACTGGGGGGAAAGGCAACGGATGTGGCCAGGGAGGTGCAGAAACCTATACTTTCCCACGCACCAAGATCCCAAACCCACTTCTATTGTGACCTTTCTAGAAGTAGAATACCAAAGTAGGTTTGGGGAAATACACAGAGGAGCTGGAAGGTAGATGGCTGTATGATGATGTCATGTGGAAACCCCACTGCCTTTGTGGAGGGGTCAACAGAACAAACCTTCTGTGTAAGAAGCAAGTGTAGATGCCTGGAATTGGCCCTCTGGGGTCCTCTGACTCTGTCATGTTTCTGTGCTAATCTGAGCTGCACGCAGGTCCCTCCTTTACCCAACAGCCCCATTGGCACAGGGAACAGGGATGAAAAAGCCCTACTGCGTGTAAAGAGAAGGAAAGGAAAACGAAATCTGAGATCCAGCTCTGCAGGGTGTCCATCTGAGCTCAGCCCCTGATCTCTTTTCCATCTTCCCCCTGAGGGAGGAAAAGAGCGGACTGGGGGAAAAGATCCCAAGCGACAAATAAGTGCAGAGTCAATAAGCATCAACATTCGCATGAGTTTTTCTGCAGATCAAACTACGCGCTCTGAAGGAAGCCCAAACTGGCCAGTGGTTTTAAAGCATTCAGAACAAAGTGCACATGAAAGCTCGAACCTTGAATAAAACTTTGTTGGTCTCAAAGGTGCCACTGGACTCTAACTTTGTTCTATTGCTTCAGACCAACATGGCTGCCCACCTAAAACAGGAGAACATAAAACATTGCATCTGAGAACATAAGAGAAGCCAATGTTGGATCAAGCCAATGGCCCATCTAGTCCAACACTCTGTCACACAGTGGCCAAAAATACCAGGTGCCATCAGGAGGTCCAGCAGTGGGGCCTGGACACTAGAAGCCCTCCCACTGGGGACCTCAGACAGGTAGAATGCCATAGACTCCACCCTCCAAACCAGCCATTTTGTCCTGGGTAACAATTGCTGCCAATCTCCAGGTGAGGGCTACAGATCACTCACAATTACAACTGCTCTTCAGGTAGCAGAGATCAGTTCCTCTGGAGAAAACAGTGGACTCTGTCATTATACCCTGCTGAGGTCACCACAGCAAATTGACCCGGTTTTCCAAAGCCAGAGCACTGCCCCAGAGCCTCTTTCTAGATCCCGTTGTATTGCTTTCACAACAGGCTTTACTGCTAGTCCCATGTATAATCTTATAAACCTCGATCATGTCACCCCTCAGCCGTCATTTCTCCAAGCTAAAGAGCTCCAAGCGCTTTAACCTTTCTTCATAGGGGAAAGTGTTTCAACCCTTTTATCATTCTAGTGGCCCTTTTCTTGCACTTTTTCCAATGCTCCACTTTTCATTTTGTTCACTTATATTATTCTGGCTTTCAACTGTTGTTAAATGATTATACATGCAAATTGATCAAGAATACAGTTATTTTTAAAAAGAAGTGGGGGGAGATTTTGGTAACATAACTTGACACTTTAAAAAAGGAGAGTGTGCATTCTTTTAAGTCAAGTGGACGAACCACCAGCATGAGAGGAATTAAGTTAGAGCAGAGGAGCTGAGATTTAAGAAGATGTCAACATGAATATCGTGTTTGTCTGCCCCTCTGAGGATTTCCATGATCTTCAAAGAGTGCTTTGTTGTAATGGAGGCAAGCGGCGGAAGGAGGAGTCCCTCCCTGCCGAACAGAATCCCAGCACAAGTTGACTGAGAGGAGCCACCTTTCCCTTCACGCTCCGCAAGGGAACAAGCTTTGCACTGAGGTGAGGCGGAACGACAGGCCTCGAATCTACCCATCAAAAGTCTGCATTCTACTTCTCACAGCACTAACTTCTAACCTGATCTGCAAATCTTCTCTGAACAAAGGGTTGCCAGGTCTGGGTTGGAAAATACCCGGTGACTGTGGGGGTGGGGCCTGGGGAGGGCGGAGTTTGGTGAGGGGAGGGGCCTCAGCATGGTACAACACCATAGAGTCCACCCTTCAAAGCAGCCATTTTCTCCAGGGGAGTTGATCTCTGTCAACTGGAGATCAGTTGTGAAAGCGGACAATCCCCAGGCCCCACCTGGAGGCTGGCAACCCCATCTTAACATAATATCCCACTCATACACTCTATGCACTTTCACTTTGAAACCAAATGTGCCCTTCCCAGTGTATGAACAGCCAGACGTGTCATTTTAAGGGGGAAATGACCATTCTGAAGATCATGTTTACAACGGTTCCTTCGGCCGAGGCAGGTCTAATGAGGACGGCATGGTTACTCCCTCAGAGCTTAGAGAGGCTACACAGGCAACTTTTCATTTTTGTTGATGAAGTCCCAAAGCTTCTGCTTACAACTGTAGGGCTGCAGCAGGTTAAATCAACACAGGATAGTCCCTGTTTGGAAGGTCTGTGATGGGGGGCGGAATAACAAGAGATAAATGAGTTCTATAGGTGTCCATTGGCAACAGTTGCATCTCCTTAAGTTGCCGGAATGCCATTAACATTTTCATTACTAATGCACAGCCTGTTGGGTTTGTTTGTTTGTTTGTTTTAACTTCCACTGAGGTCCTGCTCAACTCAAATACCAATCCAAACATTTGGTCTCCAGGATTAGCTCTACCAACGTTTGCCTCCCCAAGGAGGCCACCAGAGGCAGTCACATGGGACACCCGCCAACAAAAGTCCGCATGGTCAAAGCAATGGTATTCCCAGTAGTCATGTATGGCTGCGAGAGTTGGACTATAAGGAAGGCCGAGCACCGAAGAATAGATTATTTTGAACTATGGTGCTGGAGAAGACTCTTGAGAGTCCCCTGGACTGCAAGGAGATCAAATCAGTCAATCCTAAAAGAAATCAACCCTGATTGTTCCCTGGAAGGCCAGATAATGAAACTGAAGCTCAAATACTTTGGCCACCAAATGAGAAGGGAGCACTCACTGGAGAAGACCCTGATGCTGGGAAAGATTGAAGGTCAAAGAAGACGGGGACGGCAAAGGATGAGATGGTTCGGAGGAGACTGTTCATATTACCTCCTTCTACCTCAAACCAAGCACACCAGTTCCTGAACTCTCCTGAGACGCCTTCATCTTGTCAGAATTCCACAGTCATTTTAGGCTGCTTGTTGCCAGGCCAACCAAAATGGTGGCTGAGTTTCCATGAAAAGGAAGTAATCTCGCAACTGTCTGGAAATTCTACAGGGCACTTTTAGCTTACTACTGTGGTTGGGGGAGAAAACAGGACAGGACTATCTCCTCTAGTTTCCAGGCATGTGTACGTGGTGGATGAGGGTGTGTGTGTGTCAGCCGATGGCCACGATGACTGTCTCAGGAGTCCAACTATACTAAGCTGCCATTCACTGAACCACCAATTTATGAAAATCTGCTTTAAAAATTCCAGATCTATTTTCCATTTTCCTTACTCCGTGTTTCTCTCAGTTGCCAGAAATACTGTGCTTCTGTTTTGTATAAGAAACTCATTCTAAGCAGCAACTATTATCCCTCCGAGTGACCCAGAACTTGACTTGGCAGTCTCAGATGAATAATAACTTATAACTCACGAGGGCATAATTCACTTGCCTCTCCAGCTATATTGCCGCTATATTTCTTTTCCTGGGAAGAGTGACAGAGAACTGGCCCCATCAAATCTCTCGGTAAACAGAGATGAATTAAAGAAAGGCCACCAGAAAGGTAAAACAGTCCAAATAAATATCTGAAATTTATGTGTGTTTTCCTGCGTGGTGGGGGGAGGGGAATATTCGCACAGAAATGGCTGTTCAAATTTCCATATATGCAGGATTCAGAAATCATATAACATCCCCATACACACACACAATTTAGGGGAAGGGAGAAAAGGTTCAAAACAGGCAGCTTTTTCCCAGTTTTAGTGTGATTCCCTCAGATGGCCTAGGGCAAAATCCTAAATTTGGTTTTGTTCTTAAGTCTACATAAAAACCACAATCTAGTTATTCAGTACAACTCACACGATATGCTTTCTTACACTGAATCACATCATTTGCTGCTGACGACAAGACATCTCACGCTGTGGTGCCCCTGGTAGATCTACTATTTATTTAACAATATTTCTACCATCCACAGTTATTCAGAGTGGCTTACAAAATCCAGCCAAACAAGCAATAAAAACATTAAAACCACAGAACAGTCCTACTGTAAGAAACAGTAACAACAATAAACTACTTATATTCTCCACATTATAAAGCCCTTCATAATCTTTAGTCACCACCACAAATCTTTCTGAGCAATGAGGACTTAAAGGTAAAGGTAAAGGTTCCCTTGCTCGAAAGCCAGTCGAATCCGACTCTAGGGTTGCGGTGCTCATCTCCATTTCAAAGCCGAAGAGCCAGCGCCGTCCGAAGACGTTTCCGTGGTCATGTGGTCGGCATGACTAAACACCAAGGCGCATGGAACGCTGTTACCTTCCCACCAAAGTGGTACCTATTTATCTACTTGCAATTTCTTGCTTTCAAACTGCTAGGTTGGTAGGAGCTGGAACTAGAGATGGGAGCTCACTCCGTCTTGCGGCACCCGGGTCTTAAACTGCTGAACTACTGACCTTCCACAGCCTGCAGTTCAGCGTCTTAACCACTTGAGCCACCAGGCCAATACAAAACCAGGCTCACAATACCAGGCTTTCATTACTTCCTCAGGGAGAGCAATTCTAAATCCTGGCACTACTGGCAAAAAGAAGGACAAGCTTTGATAGCAGCTGCCCTGATAATTTGGAGGATACCAACATGAGGGACCTATAAGAGACTGTACAAAATGATACAAAAATAGGGTTGCCAGTCCATGGTTGCCAGGGAGGTCTGCTGACAGGGCCAAGGGGACACACTGTATGCACCACTACGTCCCTTCCGGGGGAAACCACAGAGTTTTTGGTGATTCCTAGAGATACCCTCTGCCACTTCCAGGTTTCCTCCAGGGGTGACAGGCATGTACTGAGGTTCTTTTTTGGAAAAATTCTCCTGCCAATGGATAGCAGGAACTGTGGGCGAAGGATCCCCCACCCCAACTTTGAGACTTGCAACAAGTAATAAGAAACTCACTATTCAGCTAAATATATCTAGCTGCCTGGTTAATCTAAGCAAAATTGTATGATGTGATTAAAAGCAGACATCTTTCCCAACCCCTTGACAAGAGCTCCTCAAGTCTTGGGGTACTAAATCTGGGCTATGGCTGCACCCTGTGAGAGTAGTTAAAGGATCTGTCTAGGACCAGGTTCAAGTCAGTCATGAAGTTCACTGGGTAACCTCTGACCAGTCATTTCCTCTCCTGGTATAATAGATTCCACAGGGTTGTTGTGTGGATAGACAGACGCAGCGATCAGACAAGCTGTTTGGTTGGTTGCCATTGCTTCTCCCCAAAGGACTTAACATGTGCATTCAGACAGCCACATCTGTCTCCTGTTCCCCAGTCGTCAGCCCCCCATCCTCACCCCAAATTTCCCCAATACCGGATAAAGTCCAGTGTTTACAGATCGAACTGGTTTCACCATGCATTTCTGGACGTCAGATCTCTCCATTGTGTGCTCAAGCCGTTTGGTGAGGTCTGAGACTTCCAATCCCTGACTGCCATTCTTTTACACAGTTAGTGATATGTGCATAACCACATATTCCGCCCTGGCGAATAAGCAGTTCTGCGCATGCACACAGTATTTTTTAGGAAAGCTCCTCCATTAGCATGTTCATAGCCTGGGGAACTCCTACAAGATAATGACTCAGCCCTACCCCACCTTCTGGAGTAGATATAGATTACCTGCCTACCATTTTCTTCTCACCTTGACACAGAGAGTACTCCATCTTTCTGTGTTATACCTCTGAGGATGCCAGTCACAGTTACTGGCGAAACGTCAGGTTATACGATGCCAAAATCACAGCCACACAACCCAGAAAATCTACAGCAACTAACGCACAAGCAGGGCTCTTTTCGTAGCAGGAACTCCTTTACATATTAGGTGACACACCCCTAACGTAGCCAATCCTCCAAGAGCTTACAGAGCTCTTCTTACAGGGGCTACTGTAAGCTCTTGGGGGATTGGCTACATTAGGGGTGTGTTGCCTAATATGCAAAGGAGTTCCTGCTACAAAAAGAGCCCTGACGCACAGTATTTGTTTAAAAAAAGAAGCTGCCCACCCACCCTTTCCATGGTGACCGCGCAGTACATTCTGATCAGTCAACTATGAGGTAAGGAAGGATTAGGGTGGGGTGTGTGATCGAAACTCTCTGGAACAAATAGTTCCAGAGAAAGAGGCTCAGAAAGCATGCCGTCTGACCGCAGCCAGAATGTAACAAAGTCCAGATCATATCCTTTTCATATTAAGAAAGGTGAAGCATTTTGCTTTAAAACAGCATATTCCAAATGGGTGCCATTTTCCTGGATTTATGTGGGCTATTTCCCTCCATCTATGTGTGCTGTTAAAAACTGAGCTCCATTCTAGAGCATGCTTGTATCATTTGAATTTTCACTTCAGGTGTGAGACTGTCTAAGGCCATCTGGCTAATGATAATTACAGACTGTGAGTCAGGCACCTTCTCCAACGCCGTTGAGGCAGGGACAGGAAAAAGGAAGTGGACTGAGAACATTTAGGGATTCTTGGTTGCTACGGAAACACTTCAAACCACACAGTTCCACTAATACTAGCCTTCTAGATTTTATAGAGGCTATTGCTTTTTAAAGTCGTTTTTGTTTTGAATTAAGTTCTTTCTAGGATGAGAACATTTCTGATCAATTTAAGGGAAATACACTATATGCATTTATTTGATTACTTATGCTCTACTTTTACAAAGCAGTTTACAAAATCCAGAGACAAACTATAGAAAACTTCAAACGCTTCAAACACTTCTTTGTATAAAAGGATATCAACATATTTCCCAAGAAAACATACTTTTATGCTAAAGGGAAAAGGATGGGGGAAATGAAAACAAGCACAATTTAAAAAAAATCTCCTGACTTACTATGATATCCTAAAATAAAATAAAAAATCACTGTTATCTATTACCACTTCAAACAGTTAAAATGGAAAAGTATAGTATGGTAAAACAAACAAAGCCGTGTTACTAAATAGAAAATCAGATTGGTAGATTACAGGACACTTGGTTAAATCAAAGGACTGTTACTAGTTTAAACAAGTATTTTAGGTTAGTTAGCTATCTTTTAATAATATAACTGGTCATTCACTTTCATTGAAATACATATTACCAAACCTTAATTTACATGTCTTTTTATTATTATGATTGAGATACTGAAGGAATCCTGAAGCAAACTAACATTTTGAGAACATAGGTCAATGTTCCACTTATTCATCCTGTTTTTAACAGTAATCTCCAAAAAAGCACTTTGTTGTTGTTCAGTCGCACAGTCGAGTCCGACTCTTCGCGACCCCATGGACCATATCACGCCAGGCCTTCCGGTCTTCTGCCATCCTCTGAAGTTTGCTCAATAAAAAGCACTTGGGATCAATGTTCCCTCTAAGCTGTAGAGTCTCGTGAGCAAAAATTCTACCCTGTGAGCTACTGACATTAAAGCTGTGAGCGAGTGACTTGGCTACTGCATACATTAGTTTACTCTGGAGCCATCCTCCATGAGCTAAGACAAAAGTGTGTGAGCCAGAGGCTAAAAAACTGTGAGCTAGCTCACCCTAACTCAGCTTAGAGGGAACACTGCTTGGGATGGTTACAAACACAGGCCAGTATCTGATCCCCTTGCACTAAGTGAAGTTTGAGGCTTTATTCCAACCTAAGGAGCCCTCCTCTAAATTAAGTGGCACTTCCTCCGGCCCTTAATTTTTCAGGATTTAGTCAGATACAGGCCAACATCTCTGTATGTGGAGGTTTTATCTCATTGCTGTGGCAAGTAAGCCTTTAAATCAACATCCTTAACTAATTATCCTTAAAGTCCTCCTCTAATATTATCACTATTCAGTTTCTATTACAGTAACATACCAGAGCCAAAGTAGCCTCAAAAAACAAACAACTACGCCATTACCTCACAGTGGCTTATTAAAATTTGCCACCCCTAATTAGTCAACAAACTTTCTTCCAATTAAACTAATTAATATACATTAGCACAAAAGGCATTCTCTGTGGGGGGGAAAACATCCAAGGAAGATAACGGATTAAGAATTATATAACCTGCCATTGTCTGTAACACTCATTTCTGCTTAAATTCCTGCTCATGAGATTCCTCATCGCAGATTGTCCCAGTTACAGAAATTACTGTGTTGCCACAGTAACAGATGCCACCCTAATGTTCTATTTTGGTCTTTCCATCGCCATTTCGGCAGCCATTCCCACATTCCCCATCCCTTTCAAGTACCATTATTTTATACTGCTACATTTTTCACACTGGATCTTAATTCATTGGCATCTGGTTTATGAGGGCCCACAAAAGAGCATATGCTTGCCATGCAGAAAGTCCCCAGGTTTGATCCCCAGCATCTCCAGTTAAAAGGATTGGGTTGAAAGACCTTTGCCTGAGACCTTAGAGAGCCACTGAAAGTCACAGCAGGACAAGACTGACCTTGATAGACCAATTGTCTGGCTCAGTATATGGTAGCATCATGTATTTAAATGCCTACTTTTAAAAAAATATATAGGCATTTGGATACATGAAGCTTCCTTATACCGAGATACAACTGGTCTATATTTTTGTTTGTATTTTTAAAATGTAGGTGCACATACAGGTAACTTGCTCTCATAAGAGAGTTCTCCAACACAGTTTGGGTCATGTTGCCTCTTGCTGAGAAGCACAGAATGGTTTACACCCCATCTTCCTCCTACCCCCCCATGCCAGAACTACTATGTCCAACTATGAGACACCGGCGACTTGACAAAAGGTGTTAAACCCCTCTTTTCTTCATTTGGATCTTAGGTGGCTTCAAAGGCATGCAACAATAAATATCCTTCTAACCTTTAACATTTCACATCTCATGTTTCTCCTACAGTAAAGGGGCAAATTATTCAGTAGTTTCTTACTCCTAAACAATTCCCCAACGTGACAAAAATACTCATTTAACAGAGCTATAGCTGCCTTAATAAATCAATATTATTTTATTTATTTATTTATTTTACCTCCGGTGGGGTTTAAACAGAAGGTAGACAGCTCCCAAATGAATTATCAGATGCAGATACCATTCCTATATAGTAATACCCCTGTGCTAGAATCCAGGGGGACAACAGGAAGTTTATAAAATTATTCATGGACTGAAGAAAGAGAACTTTTCCTTCCCCTACCATGACACTAGAACATACAAGGGCCGTGTGAATTTCATGGGCAGCTGATTCAGGAGAGACAAAGGGAAGTAATTCTTTACTCAAAAGGAAGTTAACTTGTGGACTTCACTGCCACAGGAGGTAGAAATGGCCACTAGTTTAGCTAACTTTAAAAGGGGATTATTGTCAAACTCGGGCCTCATTTGCCATATGTTTCTTAACTGCCTGTCTTTGATATCTGTAAGCTCACTGCCTTGTTTTGCTCTGGCAGGGAATTGGGGGGGGGGGACACTGTGTGAGTGTGTGTGTGGAATGCTCTGCTGAGAGTCGCACTGGCTTGTAACTGCATCCACGTGGGGCCTCCCCTTGGTGGGAAGTATGCATGCTTGACCTTGAGTACCAGACACTGGTACCAGACACTGCTAGATAATGTAACCATAGATTTGCAAGTGTAGGAGGGCTGAGGGTGTACTGTAGATTTTGGCGGGCTGGATGTATGGGTGTGATTGGTCTGGTCACTGGGTGGGGGGGATTGTTTGAATTATGTATAACTGGAGAACTGGTGCCAAGGGAGTCAGTTCTGACACAGACTCATCTATGCTTGAAACCTCTTTACCTCTCAATAAACAAATCACTGCCAAGAGAGTGTTGTTGGGAGTGAGTTCCTTCAAGACCTGACAATTATAAGGATTCATGGAGGATCGGTTCATCAATGATTATTGGCCATGAAGACTAAATGGAGCCTCCACATTCAGAGGCAGTAACTCTCTAGATAGCAGCAGTGCTAGGGCTTCCACAACAAGGGAAGGCTTTGGCCTCTGTGCCCTACTTGTAGACCTTTGCGGGGTGTCTGATTGGCCACTTTGTGAAGAGGGATCCGGAACTTTTAAGACCATTAATCTGATCCATCAGGGACACTCTTATACTCTTCATTCCTCTTTTTTAAAACATTATGCGGGAATGAACGTGAAAGAAATCTGCCTCTTTAAAACTGATGGTTTTCCCTGGGATGTTTTTGAACCCAACGTGAGATTAGTACAGTGCTTTTCAGAAAGTGCAGAAAGATTATACAGGGCAACATGTTGTGATTGCTTGGGGTGAGGATGTGCCACATGAGCGAAGGTATTTCCTCCATTTCAGCACCTACAATGCAGTTGTTACAAGCCTTTAAAGACATAATAAAATACTCCATGCTTTAAAAAAAAAAAGAACTTAAGGAATCACTTTAACCTTAAATCAACTCCATTTACACATTGCCTTTAGCTATCGGTGAAAAGACTGCCGATTTTCCTTAAGATTTCTTTGTTTGATAAAAACTTTCGAGAAAGAAAAACCATACTAATAATTCCTTTTCTATCTCTTGACTGGGACCAGTGTTCCCTCTAAGCTGAGTTAGTGTGAGCTAGCTCACAGTTTTTTAGCCTCCTGCACATGCATTTTTGGCTCCAGAGCAAACTAATTTATGCAGGAGCCAAATCGCTCACTCACAACTTTAATGCCAGTAGCTCACAAAGTAAATTTTTTGCTCACAGGACTCCACAGCTTAGAGGGAGCTTTGACCGGGACACACTTGCCATTTGGACTTTGCTGGCCTCCATTTTTTCCCCAGCTCTCCTTTTTTGCTCCTTCCCAGAATGCAAGCACCGTAACTGAACATCAGCAACAATAAAATTATATACCCGTTCGCATCCAGCAACAAAGGCTGACAATATTGGGCCTTAAGACCTTGACCTGAAAAATCTAATTCTTTCCTCCTTTAAAAAATAATTCTTTTTTTATTTTCTAACATCCAGCTGAAGAAGCACCTCTGTGAGCTCAAAACTAGTGCAATGTTTTGTGCCATCGCCTGGGCTGGCCCTGCCTTTTTGCTCTGGTTTTTGTGGGGGCCAATATGGCTGCTTGCCCTGACCTGGATAGCCCAGGCTAGCCGTACGTGAATGGGAGACCACCAAGGAAGTCCAGGGTTGCTTGGCAGAGGCAGGCAATGGCAAGCCACCTCTGAGCATCTCTTGCGATCTGAAGGCACTTTCCACCACCAATATGGTTATTTACAACCTTTGGATGCTCACTTCTGTAGAGCTTCCAATGGTATACAAACTTCGGTAGTCTTGTAAAGAATTATTTCCCACCTTATGGAACCTATGTCTGTTCCACAGAGGGTTTCCATTCTTTGCCACAAGACTATTAAATGTACAAAGATGAGAAACGCAAAGGATATAGAGGAGTCGCCTGTTGGATTAATTCTTCACTACTGAATCGTAGTGGCTCAAGTGGCTCAAGAGCTGCGGTGGCTCAAGTGGTTAAGATGCTGAACTGCAGGCTGTGGAAGGTCAGTAGTTCAGCAGTTTGAGACCCGGGTGCCGCAAGACGAAGTGAGCTCCCGTCTCTAGTTCCAGCTCCTGCCAACCTAGCAGTTCGAAAGCAAGAAATTGCAAGTAGATAAATAGGTACAACTTCGGTGGGAAGGTAACAGCATTCCGTGTGCCTCGGTGTTTAGTCATGCCGGCCACATGACCACGGAAACGTCTTCGGGCAGAGCTGGCTCTTTGGCTTGGAAACGGAGATGAGCACCGCAACCCTAGAGTCGGACTCGGCTGGCTTTCGAGCAAGGGAACCTTTACCTTTACGTTTACTGAATCGTTATACCAAATTTTGTCTTCTATTCTTTGAATTGTTACCAGTGTTTTGGAACTGTGACCACTAATTCTACTTTATTATTTTATATTTTATTTATTTATTAGGCTTATAGCCCGCCCTTCCACGTGGGCTCAGGGCGGCTAGCAAGAGGCAAATGCCATACATAACACTAAAACCAGATAAAACAACCAGATTACATTACACATTTAAAATCGGTGCTCACAACAATACATCATCCAAGACGGGGACTCCAGTGCAATGTGTCAGAGGTACTGCTGTCTCTTCTTGATCGGTCTACGCTGTCCGTTCTCCATTCCCAAGGCCAGTTCGCATCGCCAGAGATGGCAACGTGATGGTGGTACAGTGACGGTGGCGGCTCCTACTCGAAAGCCTGGCGGAAGAGCTCCGTCTTGCAGGCCCTGCAGAACTGCATAAGGTCCCACAGGGCCCTGATCTCCTCCGGGAGCTCATTCCACCAGATAGGAGTAAACATTTTATAAATTGTTTTACTCTAATTATGTTGCAATAGACTATTGTCTAATGGTAAATTGTGAAATTTGTGAATGCTTTGATGGTCTACCCTTGCATTTTTCATCTTTGTACGTTTCGTATGCTTGGGGTCCCTATTGTTTGGCTATGACTATTAAAAGCACAAGGGCATCATTCAAAACCAACGCTGGCAATCCTGTGCAATGTGTCCTATAATTCAAAGCACAGACTACTTGGATTTTGCCATTTTTAAAACATATAGCTGCAACATACTTGACCAGTGGAGGGAAAGAATTCTAGAAGGGCATTTGCCCTAGCTAGATGTTCTGCCCTTCCATCTGCAGTTATTCAAGGCAAGTACAATAATACCCCCTACTCTGAAAGGCCATGCCTATGCCCCTTAAGAGAGGTTGAATCAGCAGAGCATATGTTCTTCAGCTGCCCATTTTACAGGGAGGCTTGTTTTAAAATTATTACCCCATTAGTTGATAGGACACCTGGTCACATTAATACAAAGCAAGACTTCACTGGCTCCTATCAGATAAGAATACAGAAATTACACCTTCAGTTGCTGAGTTCTGTGCATTAATTCTTACAGGGCTATTTTTGGACAGGAACGCACAGGAACAGAGTTCCGGCTGGCTCCCAAGTTGACCACGTCCAGCAGGAAATCATTAGCATAATAGGCCACACCCAATAGCAGAAACTCATTAGGATTGGCTACATTAGGGGTGTGGCCTAACATGCCAAGGAGTTCCTGCTACAAAAAAAGCCCTAGGTTTTGACAACAAACAAGTTAACAGAATAAGAAGCAAAAGATGGGTGTGGCTGGATGTCGACACTTCTGGGGGTGCAGCCTAATATGCTAATGAGCTATGCTCTCATGGGTGTGGCTGGATATGCTAATGAGTTTCTGTTGTTGGGTGTGGCCTATTATGCTAATAGGTTCCTGCTGGGCTTTTTCTACAAAAAGAGCCCTGAATTCTTAGATTGCGGGAATTGCATTTTAAAAGTTCTTAAATTCAGATTTCTATTTTTTGTATTTTGTATATTATGACTGTTTTATGCTTACTCTGTATGTTGGTCTCAAGACCGCAATAATAAACTAATAAAAACATATAGCCCTTAGTGAGTGGGTGTTCTGACTGCTGAAATGTATACGGGATTGCATTCTTCTTCCATAATTCCTTCTCTTCCAGGGTGCAAATTCACTAGCCAGGCTTCATGGCAGTTAATGGTTATATCACAGCAGCACAGTTAACCAGAATTAGGGCCAGAAATCCCGCTTAAACCTGCAACCACAGTTACAGTAAAAGGTAACAGTTAACCACAGCTAAACCCGGAGGAAGAAATCTGCATTCCCAAACAGGTGAACTCTTACTGCCTGCTCCTTCACCATGGTTAAGTCACTGTTAGCATTAAGCCAACATTGGTTTTCACTAGAGAACAGTTTGTAAAAAAATTATTTAAAATATTTATACCCCACTGATGTTCAAACTGGCTTACATTAATTATGTCAAAACACGACTACAAAATTCATTAAAATCAACACACACAACTACTGAAAAAGTTCAAGGTAGCCTTCTCAGAAGTGTTACCTGTTCCACGCGCAGGGCCGGAGAGACAGGCAGAGATCAGGAGTCTCAATGCGTGGATGAGACGATGGTGTAGGGGGGAAGGGTTCAGGTTTGTTAGGCACTGGGATACTTTTTGGAACAAGAGGGAGCTGTACAGGCGAGACGGTCTCCACTTGTCCCAAGAAGGAACCAGGCTGCTGGCACTTAAAATCAAAAAGGTGGCAGAGCAGCTTTTAAACTAAATATTGGGGGAAAGCCGACAGGAGATGAAAAGTCTCTGGTTCGGGTTGGCTCATCTGAGAGAGGTGAGGGGGTACCGGTTGCTTTTCTACAGGGAGGTGGATTGAAATTGTCCACAGAGGCCATGGCTGGTGACATGGACTGCCGGACAACGACTCGAGATAGCAAGAGGAAGGATGCAGGCTTAACTTGTAAGGGAAATTACAGCTGTTTCTATACAAATGCTAGAAGTGTCCGAGGTAAAATCGGGGAGTTGGAGTGCTTGGTGAGGGAGGGAAAAATAGACATTGTGGGTATTTCTGAAACTTGGTGGGATGAGGAAAATCAGTGGGACACAGTGATTCCCGGTTATATATTATATCGGAAGGATAGGGGGGGAAGGGTTGGAGGTGGGGTAGCTCTGTATGTCAGAGAGGGTATAAAGTCTAGAAAGATTGAGAGGCTAAGTGAATTGGATTCGCTTCTGGAAGTTCTATGGGTTGAAATAGGGGGGCCAAAAGGAAACTTAACACTGGGAGTTTGTTATCGCCCACCAGATCAAAAGATAGAGGAGGATTATAAAATGATGAATGCCTTAAAGATAGCAACTAGACAAAAACACTGTGTAATAATAGGTGATTTTAACTACCCACACATTGATTGGGTCAATATGTGTTCTAGCCGGGAAAAAGAGATTGAGTTTCTAGACACTCTAAATGACTGTGCTATGGAGCAGATGGTCACGGAACCTACCAGGGGAGAGGCGATCCTTGATTTGGTCCTAAGTAACACTCAAGACCTGGTGAGAGATGTAAAAGTGATTGCACCGCTTGGAAACAGTGATCATAATGTTGTTGAGTTCATCATTTGTACAAATAGAGAATTGGCCAAAAAGACTCACACAACCATTTTTAACTTTAAAAGGGGTAATTTCTCTGATATGAGGGGACACGTGGGGAGGAAACTGAAAGGAAAAGTAGAAAGGGTCAAAACAATTGGGGAAGCTTGGGATCTATTTAAAACTACGATCCTAGAAGCTCAAAAAATATATATTCCGCAGGTTAGGAAAGGCACAAACAGGTATAGGAAAAAGCCTGCATGGTTAACAAACAGAGTAATGGAGGCTGTAAAAAGTAAAAAGAATTCCTTTAAGCAGTGGAAAGCTAGTCACAGTGAGGCTGATAAAACGGAACACAGGCTATGGCAAATAAAATGCAAGTCTGAGGTCAGGCAGGCAAAAAGGGAATATGAGGAGCATATAGCAAAAAACGTAAAAACCAACAATAAAACTTTCTTCAAATACATTAGAAACAGGAAACCAGCCAGGGAGGCAGTGGGGCCCTTGGACGACCAAGGGGTAAAAGGAGTATTGAAGGATGATAGGGAAATGGCTGAGAAGCTAAATGCATTTTTTGCCTCCGTCTTCACTGTGGAAGATGAGAAGTGCTTGCCCACTCCAGAACCACTGATTTCAGGAGGGGTGTTGAAAGACCTGAGTCAGATTGAGGTGACGAGAGAGGAGGTCCTAAAACTGATAGACAACTTAAAAACTGAAAAATCACCAGGCCCAGATGGCATACATCCGAGAGTTCTGAAAGAACTCAAATGTGAACTTGTAGATCTCCTGACAAAGATATGTAATCTTTCCTTAAAATCTGCCTCCATTCCTGAGGATTGGAAGGTAGCTAATGTCACTCCCATCTTTAAAAAGGGTTCCAGAGGAGATCCGGGAAATTACAGGCCAGTCAGTCTGACGTCGATACCGGGTAAATTGGTGGAAACCATTATTAAGGAAAGAATTAGTAGGCACATAGATGAACAAAACCTATTGAGGCAGACTCAGCACGGTTTCTGTAAGGGAAGATCTTGTCTCACTAACCTGTTAGTGTTCTTTGAGGGGGTGAACAAACATGTGGACAAGGGGGATCCAATAGATATTATTTACCTTGACTTCCAGAAAGCTTTTGATAAAGTTCCTCATCAAAGGCTCCTAAGTAAGCTCAAAAATCATGGGATAGAAGGACAAGTCCTTTTATGGATCAAAAACTGGCTAGTTCATAGAAAACAGAGAGTGAGTGTAGGTGGGCAATTTTCTCAGTGGAGGGTGGTAAGCAGTGGGGTACCGCAGGGATCAGTACTTGGTCCACTGCTTTTTAACTTGTTCATTAATGATTTGGAGATGGGAGTAAGCAGTGAAGTGGCTAAATTTGCGGATGATACAAAGTTGTTCAGGGTGGTGAAAACCAGTGAGGATTGTGAGGCACTCCAAGGGGATCTGTCAAGGATGGGCGAGTGGGCGTCAACATGGCAAATGGGGTTCAATGTGGCCAAGTGCAAGGTGATGCACATTGGAGCCAAAAATCCTAAATATAAATACACATTGATGGGGTCTGAACTGGCAGAGACTGAGCAAGAGAGAGATCTTGGAGTTGTAGTGGATAACTCACTGAAAATGTCGAGACAGTGTGTGACTGCAATAAAGAAGGCCAATGCTATGCTGGGGATTATTAGGAAGGGTATTGAAAACAGATCAGCCAATATAATAATGCCCCTATATAAATCAATGGTGAGACCTCATTTGGAATACTGTGTGCAGTTCTGGGCACCACACCTTAAAAAGGATATTATAGCTTTGGAAAAAGTGCAGAAAAGGGCAACTCGAATGATAAAAGGGTTGGAACACTTTCCCTATGAGGAAAGGTTAAAGCGCTTAGGGCTCTTTAGCTTGGAGAAAAGACGACTGAGGGGTGACATGATCGAGGTTTATAAGATTATGCATGGGAAAGAGCAGGTAAAGAAAGAGGTACTTTTCTCCCTTTCTCACAATACAAGAACTCGTGGGCACTCCATGAAACTGCAGAGCGGTCGGGTTAGAACGGATAAAAGGAAGTACTTCTTCACCCAAAGAGTGATTAACACATGGAATTCACTGCCACAGGAAGTGGTGGGTGCTACAAGCATGGACGGCTTCAAAAGGGAATTAGATAAGCATATGGAGCAGAGGTCCATCAGTGGCTATTAGCCACAAGGTATAGCTAGGGGCTCTGGGGCAAGTGATGCTCTGTCTTCTTGGTGCTTGGGGGGGGGGTCAACAGTGGGAGGGCTTCTAATGTCCTGGCCCCACTGCTGGACCTCCTGATGGCACTGGTATTTCTGGCCACTGTGTGACACAGAGTGTTGGACTGGATGGGCCTTTGGCCTGATCCAACATTGGCGTCTCTTATGTTCTTATGTTCTTAAGTGCTAATGGTGAAAATATAGAAATAATGCTCTAAAAAAACCCCAACAGAGTAAATCTAAATATCAAGGAATAAATTACAAAAACCAAGGGGGGATACTTAGGGTTGCCAAGTCGTTCTGACTCACCGGCGGGGTACCGTTGCTTCGGTCCGGGAGCTGCTGAGGGACAGGAAGTGACGCATGATGTAGAGCACGTTGGGGGCGTGGCCCCAATCGTTGGAGGGAAAACCATAGAGTTTCCCCTCCAACGATTGGGGCCACACCCCCAACGTGCTCTATGTGGTTGCATCACTTCCTGTGACGCACCCATGCTGCGCTTCGGGGGGCGGAGTTCCCCCCGGGGCCCAATTCCACAGCGGCGGAAATCGGGCCTCCCAAGTGGGGC
>NW_015164681.1:129882-139242 GCF_001447785.1 Gekko japonicus
CGCCCCCACTTGGCAGCCCTAGGGTACGTCTAAACCATCTAGCTGGTTTAGACGAACCATAAAACTGCATCAACAAAAACTCACGCTAAAGCAAATAAGTGTTTCAAGAAGCAGGCAACCAGTGCTGGAATAATACCATCACCACGGCATGGCCATGTTAGAACCTACAGCAAAGCCTTCTTGGTCAGATGAACTTTCCAAGACATTTCCATTCAGTTTTGATACATAGAAAAATACCTTCCCACAAAGTCATACCAACTACGTAGTTTCCAAAGGCAGCCTCACTGCTTTACAGTAATGAAGCCCAGACATAGCCGCAGCACAAACCTTCAGGAAAACACACTGCTGCTGGCACCACCCAAAACTGGCAAAAGCCGCTTTCAGCCGCAGCAAGTCCCTGGGGGTCTTACAAAGGTAGGGTTGACAGCCTCCAGGTAGTGGAGAGCTCAGATATCAGAGCTCAGCCCCCTGGAGAAAATGGCTGCTTTGGAAGGTGACGTCTATGTCATCATACCCCAATGAAGTCCTTCCTCCCCAAACTCCACCCTCCCCAGACTCCACCCCGCCAAATCTCCAGGAATTTCCCAACACAGAGCTGGCAACCCTATCCAAAGATAAGACCAGACCAAGCCGAAGAGCCAGCGCTGTCCGAAAACGTTTCCGTGGTCATGTGACCGGCATGACTAAACACCAAGGCGCATGGAACGCTGTTACCTTCCCACCGAAGTGGTACCTATTTATCTACTTGCAATTTCTTGCTTTCGAACTGCTAGGTTGGCAGGAGCTGGGACTAGAGATGGGAGCTCACTCCATCATGCGGCACACCCGGGTCTCGAACTGCTGAACTACCGACCTTCCACAGCCTGCAGTTCAGCGTCCTAACCCCTTGAGCCACCGCAGCTCCTTTTGATTTACATTACGTGGATGCAAATATATGGAGTGGATTCAGAGCCTTTCAAATGAAGGGGGAAAGGCCTTAAGGCGACAATAATGTCTGCTGTTTATGAAGACCAAATCCCTTCAATTTCATCTAATTCTACTAACACAATCGTGCTGTTCGCCGAGACTCGGACAGAGGCAACAGAAATATTACACCTCAGGCTTCACTGAAGTCAGTTCTGAATTATTTATTTTAAAACTTAAGAGATTATCGTATACCTTGAAGGCTCTGGTTTTTGTTTGCAGTAGCAGCTGTAAGTAAAACGCTGGCCACAGAACATCAGGAGGAGTACAAACATTCTATGCCAAAGGTCTCAGTATTTTGAGAGGGGTTTCCTGCTCCAAGGACTGGTGTTACTTCCAGCACAGAGTTTACAAGCAGCATTCACTCTTTAGCACAGGCATTTGGCAGGTGCTTAGCAGGAGTGCCTTAACCATCATACAAGTCGACCTCTGAAATATATCCATTCAGATGCACCATTCATTTAATTCCAAGAAGACAGAGGTAGAATTGCCTTGGAAGATTAGGATAGAAATTCAATGAGATCTGAACACACTGGGAAAGTGGGCAGATGTGAATAAGACGAAATTCAACAAGAATAAGAGCAGAGTTCTATATCTGGGTAACAAAAATGAGAAACTGGAAGGGGGGGATACACTTCTAGGTAGCCGTGTGCGTGAATGATATCTTGGGGTATGGGCGGACTGTAAGCTAAATATGAGCAGGCCGTGTGATGCGGTGGCTAAAAAGGCGAATGCAGTCTTGGGGTGTATTAACTGAGACACAACAGGTCTGTATGGCCCTTTCCAACTCTTGAATTCTAAGTACTTTTGTTTACACTTCTACCTATTATAATTTCACCTTTTTTGCCATCAAATTGCAGTTGACCCTACGGGGCAAGAGACAAGCAGAGGTGGTTGGCCATTGCCTGCCTTCTGTGTTGCAATCTTGTAACTCCCTTGGGCGGTCTCCCACCCAAGTTCTAACCAGGGCTGACCCTGCTTCACTTCCGAGATCTGACCAGATCAGGCAAGCCCGGGGCCATCCAGGTCACGGCCATTTTGCAACAGAAACCCCCCAAATGACTATGCAGTCAATTGATGCGCTCCTTTGATGAACGTGGACCAAAACTAGATCTGACACGCACTGAGGCGACTGCTGTCAAAAAGCGCATCACAATGTCCGGTTCCACTCTCCTGCCCATAATGTGCATTATCTCATCAGAGGTACAGGCAGAAGAATTCAACTGGCTGAGTATAATTTGTTCATTCTTCTCCATTAAGTTAGATAGCCTCGACAAATCCAATGCAAGTACTCGGCAGCTAGTTGTTTAAAAAAAAAAAACGCATCCCAGGTACATGTTCTGCTTGCACCTTAACCTGATGTTATCAGCATTAAAACTGGTGTGACTCCAGCAAAAAAAATATTTATTTAGAGGGACTGATCCCTGGTGACCAGCAGTGGAAAGAGCAAGGCGGCTGTCGTCGGCAGAGGACGGAGGCGCGGTGACGTCATCCAGAGGCGTGCAGAGCCAGAAAGACGTAGTCGGGCCGAGGAGGACGTCGCCTGTGAACCATCCGCCTGTCTGCCTAAGCGCTAGAACATCTCGCAGCCAGGAAAAGGAGCCGAGCCGAAAGAATGACACCATAGCCTCGACAAATCCAATGCAAGTACTCAGCAGCTAGTTGTTAAAAAAAACAAAACAACTCATCCCAGGTACATGTTCTGCTTGCATCTTAACCTGATGTTATCAGCATTGAAACTGGTGTGACTCCAGCAAAAAATTTTTATTTATTTAGAAAACATTTACGGTGGGTCTCCAGGGAACCTGCCTGAGGCTGCTCACAAAATAAAACTTAAGGTTTTATGTCTTTATTATGAGTTGTTTATTAAAACCCCATAACTCTGAGCAGCTTACAATGACTGTCGTAGAAGAAGAGTTGGTTTTTATACCCCGCTGTTTTCTACCTTAAGGAGTCTCCAAGCGGTTTACAATCTCCTCCCCTTCCTCTCCTCACAACACGCACCTCCTTAGGCAGGTGAGCCTGAGAGAATTCTGAGAGAACTGTGACTGGCCCAGGGTCACCCAGCAGGCTTCATGTGGAGGAGAGGGGAATCAAACCCGGTCCTCCAGATTAGAGCCCACTGCTCTTAATCACCACACTGTGCTGGCTCTTATAACAGTTTCCGGGCTAAAACCACACTCTAAAAACAGTGTTCAGAGATCAATACTAAAAAGCCTGGGTAAACACAAATGGTTTGGGCTGGTGCCTAAAAAAAGTAGTGTAGGTGCCAGCGAGCCTGAGGTGCCACCGCTGAAAAAGCCCCGTCTCTAGTTGCCTCCTGATGGTACCTGGGTTTTGGCCACTGTGTCACACAGAGTGTTGGACTGGATGGGACATTGGCCTGATCCAACATGGCTTCTCCTATGTTTCTTATGAACTTCAGCCCAAAAATTAACTCTACTTCAACAGCAACATTTTTTCAAAGAAAAGTGCAAACAAGAGCAACAGCAACATTTTTCCAAAGAAAAGTACAAACCAAAGAAAAGTACAAACAAACCAAACCAAAGTACAAAGAAAAGTACAAACAAACAAACCAAAAGTACAAACAAACCCAAGGAAAGTACAAACAAGAGCCCAGACATGATCGTTTTTACTCACGATAACAAATAAGTAGCAGTCCTAATAGCCCAGAGCAGCCCAATCCTGTCAGAGATTAGAAACAATACATGGTCTGTACTTGGATGGGAGGCCACAAAGGAAGGCAGGGACTGCTAAGCAGAGGGAGCCAACAGCAAAACACCTCTTGCCTTGAAAACCCCATGACGTGGAATTTCATGGGGTCACCACGAGTTGACTGTAACTTGAAAACACACCTTACCTTTACCATAGTAAAACAGTCTTTCCATTTACAGAGTTCTTTGAAGGGTCCAAAGCACTTACATCCTATCTCAGTAACCTTTACAGCTACTTGGTAAGATGAGTATCATTATCCATCAATTGCATATGAGGCCTAGCAAGTTTTAGGAGAGACGGTTTTGTTTTGACTCGCTTTCCAGATGTGGTTTCAGGCAGGCCAAGGAATGTTTTGCCTCCAGCTCCACGTTACCATAAGACCCAGTCTTTTCCATTCCCACACCCTCCTCTCCCTCTTTTCTTACCACCCTTTCCATTTGTCTTATAGCTACTTCTACCTGGACTCCAGATAGCTGTCTCAAGCCCAACGTGCACAAGGCAGAATTTATTGTGTTCTTCCCTCCAAAATGTTCACCTTCTCTTTTTCTCTTTCAATTGGCAGCACCATTCTTTTGTTTTCTCTTCAATATGAAAGCTTTTGGTCCTCCTGTTTCCTCAGATTACTGATCTCCATTGTTGCCAACCACTAGGTGGGGCCTGGAGATCTCTCAGAATTACTACTGAGATTACTCCAAAGATCAGTTCCCCTGGAGAAAATGGCTGCTTTGGAGGGTGGACTCTATAGGATTATACCGCATTGAGACACCCTCCTCAAACCCCTCCCTCCCCAGGCTCCACCCCCAAAATCTCCAGATATTTCCCAATCCAGGGCTGGCAACCATAGTAGGGTCTTGTGACCCCAACAGGTCGTGTTCAGTGACCCACCTGAGGGTCCTAACCAGTGTTCCCTCTAAGCTGAGTTAGTGTGAGCCAGCTCACAGTTTTTTAGCCTCTGGCTCACGCATATTTGTCTTGGCTCAGGAAGGATGTCTCCAGAGCAAACTAATTTATACAGTAGCCAAATTGCTCACTCACAACTTTAATGCCCGTAGCTCACAAAGTAGAACTTTTGCTCACAAGACTCCACAGCTTAGAGGGAACATTGGTCCTAACCCATGGTCTTGCATCTGAGAGTTTCTCAACCTGGAATTTCCCAAACAGGAGTTGGCAACCCTACCGGTCTTGCTAAGGTCCGTCCGTTTCCTCTCTCTCCTTGCTAACAAAGTTGTCCATTCCCAAGTGACTCTACCAAAACCCTATTCACACTCTGTTTCCATTTTTGCCATGTTTTACTTCTCAGTCTTCTTGTCACTCAGCATAAACATTATACCTCTCCATTCTTTGGCTCTGTTAATTTTTCTTTCATTGTGGGTCAACACTGCAGCTCTGAATATGGTCATTGGTGGCTTCCTGAATTGCTTTTTATGAAGTTGAAACTTCTAAGCTCACAGGACAATTCATGATCTCTCCCTGTCTTCAGTGCTTTCTCTCTGTGCTCTTCTTCACGCACACCTTCTTTCCAAATTCTAACTCATACAGTCTTTTATATGGGGAACTCTGCCCCTTTCAATACTAGTCTCCCCTTTGTCCAGCTTAAAGAAACTATTCAAAACTCATCTCTTCTCACAGAACACCACTGAAAGAATTTCAGCAGAAATGGCAAGCTTACTCCTGATGTTATAGGAATGGCTAGGTTTTTAAATAGGGCTGCCTGCCAAGTGGGGGCAAGGGGCAGGGAAACCCCCACTTTGGAGGCCCGATTTCTGCCGCAGTGGAATCGGGCCCGGGGGGAACTCCGGCCCCCGAAGCTGTGTCCCCAGAGGTGACACATGACGTAGAGCATGTTGTGGGCATAGCCCAGATTGTAAGGGGGAACCATATGGTTTCCCCCCCAATGATCTGGGCCACGCCCCGTCACTTCCTGTGATGTTCTGGTGGCGCCCACATGCGCGCGCCCCACTGCAGTTCCCGGATCAAGCCGACACTCCCCCCCTGGTGAGTCGAACCGACTTGGCAACCCTATTTTTAAAAAATTATCTCAGTATCATATTAAAGGTGATGAAGGCAGGGGTCATTCCCTGCGGAAGCGCACAGGAGCAGAGCTCTGGCAGTAACAACAAGCCCCACCCCCTGCTCCCAGCAGCCCTCAGTTGGGCCATGAGAAGCAAGAAGCAACCAGGTAAGTTGCAGCGCGCCCCCCCAGCCCACCTTCAGGTACAAGCTCTCCCTCCTCTATGAGGGCAGATCTGCACGTTCCCCACCCTCCATAGCTAGCAATCCAAAACAGTCCGGTGGCACCTTTAAGACCAAGTTTTGTTCAGGTACAAGCTCTCCCTCCTCTGCAAGGACAGATCTGCACATCCCCCCCCCCCCCACCAATAGCTAGCAATCCAAAACAGTCCAGTGGAGCCTGAGTGGTGGGTGTTGCCTTCTGACACACTTCTGGTGATGTCAGGGGGTGTGGCATATGCAAATAAGTTATGCTAATAAGTTATGCTAATGAACTCCTGCACCTCTTTTTCTATGAAATGGCCCCTGGATGAAGGTATTGATTATAGTTTTACTCTTTTTATTTAGTATTCCACTAGTATTTAAATATTTAGTAAGACTTAGATTTTCACAAACAATTAAGACAATATTTAGGTATTAATTATTTAATTTTAGCACAGAACTTTATTCAGCTGTTAAAGATGTAACCTTTCTTGCTGTTAATAGTATTATCACTAACATTACGAAAGTTCTTGTTTATTCTTTCATCCCAAAACACTGTAATGTTTTATTGTCCGTTTCTATATTTGAAATATGTATTTGTATTAATACATCTGATTTTACTTGTTGTATGAAAAAACACCATAATATTTGATCAATTTGATGAATCTATAGTCTCCCCTACCCCGTGCCCTTTTGCACCCGATTTGTTTTTGGAGAAAATAAAAAATAACAATAAAAGACCCTCATCTCTTCTCTCTTTCACATTTCCTGATGTTTTGATTCTCTGGATATTTCCCTGTCATCAGGTTAATGATTGCATAGGTTTTATATTAACTCTTTTGGCTTCCTTAGGAGAGCCAATGCACACATTATGAAGTCCTCATGTCCCCCACAAGCCCTGGGAGTTCAGTGTTCAGAACTCAATTTCCCAGGCAGGAGCAGACTCTATTCAGATTGGGACTGTGATGTATGGGGAGAGGGGGCAGAAGACTTTCACCCTCCCCTGTATTACAGACCAGAAATGGCCCCAAGGAGATGCTATTTGTCTCAGTGGGAAAACTTACATGAAGCCCATCAATACAGATGAAACTAATGGGACAAATGGTGGCTCCCTGGGGCGACTGCAGGTTGGACCGTACCCAGGATTTTGTGGCTTGTAGGGCAATTTTTTTTTCTGGTTGGGCTGAAAGTGCAGAAAGAAAAGCCATTTAGCCGATATAAAGCTGTTACAAGGATAGATCTCTAAATTGCAAGCTGTCAACCACTTTAAATGACAGTTCTCAGCTGCTGCAAGTTAATCTGCCAGCCTAAGCAACAATTCTGATAACAAGCCGCCAGGTGGGGGTGATGACTTCTGTAGTCAAGAAAGATAACAGGCAGAAAAACTCTCTTAAAGGAGACCATTTTTTGACACAGAGTTAGAAGGTATCCTAGAGGTCACCTACTCCAACCCCTTGCTCAGTGCGGGAATTAGTCAACTACAGCACCCCACTCTGCTTAAAGGAGTGCACGCCTTTTAAAAAATGTTTTAAAATGATTGAAAAAAGCATTTGCAGGAGAAATTCTTGTGGGACTGTGCCTTTAAGAAAGGGGGCAGAGCCCCCAAAAGCCCCACTGTAGCTACGGATCTTCTCCCTACACATACCATGGTCCAGATCCAAATCAGGCCTGGGACTTAAGTTCCAAGCATGAAACTCCCTATGTCTGATTGACAGAATCCAGGGCAGACACATGACAGGGGAGGGGGGGACACACAAGGTCTTTGTAATGTGTGAATTGGCTCCAGTTCTCAAAACAGCAGGGGAAAGTCTCCTCTTCCTCCTCCAAGTCCTCTTTCAATTTATCACACGTTTGTATACCTATGGTTAGGAGTGTTCATTTCATTCTAATCCTCACTCGGGGACAGGTCGAGGGAAGGGCCTCTTCTGGAGCCAGATTGGTGTAATGGTTAGGAGTAGGGACTCTAATCCGGGAGAACCAGGTTTGATTCCCCACTCCTCCACATGCAGCTGCTAGTGTGACCTTGGGTCAGTCACAAGTTCTTTCAGAGCTGTTCTCTCAGGAGCAGTTCTCAAAAGAGCTCTCTCAGCCCCACCTGCCTCACAGGGTGTCTGTTGTGGAGAGGGGAAGGGGAAGGAGATTGTAAGCCGCTCTGAGACTCCTTTGGGTACTGAAGGGTGGGGTATAAATCCAATTATCGTATTCATTTCAGGGATTCAACAGTTTCTAGAACTTGTGAGTTTTAGATCTTGTCCAAAAACAGAATGTGAGGTGGGAGGTCTACCATGGTTTGGGGATGCTCCCCAGGCTGAAATATACCCAGAAGCTCCAAGACAGAGCTGGTAACCTTCTTATGCCATGGTGGCTGAGGGGAACCTCCACATTCAAAGGCACTAAGCCTCTGAATCCCAGAGCCAGGAGACAACCTCAGGGGAAGGCCTCGGCCTTTATGCCCTGTTGTTAGCCCTCCAGAGGAACTGGCTGGCCACTGTGTGAGACAGGATGCTGGGCTAGATGGACCACTAGTCTGATCCAGCAGGGCTCTTCTGATGTCCTTACCAGAGGAAGGCCTCGGCCTCTACGCCCTGTTGTTGGCCCTCCAGAGGAGCTGGTTGGCTACTGTGTGAGACAGGATGCTGGGCTAGGTAGACCACTAGTCTGATCCAGCAGGGCTCTTCTGATGTTCTCATGCATATCTTAGGAATGCTTCAAGTTGCAAATAGAAAGATTGTGATCCTTTAGACCAAACTCTGAGTCCTGCTTTCTGCCTAATCCATGCTTCCCCAACTTGCTTCAGAATTAGCAATGTCTGTTCACTGAGTTATAACGGAGAACCCAGACACTGGGACTACTGCGGGCATAACACAACCCAGGGTTTATCATAACCATGGTTTGTTTGCAAAAGCAGGTTTCAGCTTCCAGATGATCAACCGAAGCCTGGTCTATCTCAACAAAATGTTGGTTTCATCACCTTCCCTCTGGCCAGACATCTCTGCAGCTGAGGTTTATGCAAGGGTATCAGAAAGGGGCATGACGAAAGAATAAGCATGCATGCACTCATCCATCGCGCAAAACCATACTTAAGGGTACACATCGTCACTTTGCCCTACTTGGGCAAACTGACTGAGAGGGCGGTGGTGGCGCAGTTACAGGGCTTTCTAGATGACGCTTCCGTCCTTGATCCATTCCAGTCTGGCTTTCGCCTGGGGCATGGGACGGAGACTGTGCTGGTTGCCCTTACTGACAACCTCCGTAGACATCTGGATTGAGGTGGTGTGGCAGCGCTGTTGCTGTTAGATCTGTCGGCTGCATTTGATACGGTCGACCACCAGCTGCTGGCCCACCGCCTTGCTGACGCGGGGATTCAGGGGCTCGCCCTTCAATGGCTTGTCTCCTTTCTCCAAGGTCGGGGACAGAGGGTTGGGCTAGGGGAACAGCAGTCCCGGAGGCACCTGCTTGAATGCGGAGTGC
>NW_015164681.1:139475-159132 GCF_001447785.1 Gekko japonicus
TTTTATCATCTACACCTGGTGCGGCAGTTGGTCCCCTTCCTTAGCCGTGACGATCTGGCCACAGTAATCCATGCGACGGTTACCTCGAGGCTAGACTACTGTAATGCTCTCTACATGGGGCTGCCTTTGTCGCAAATTCGGAGGCTGCAGCTGGTGCAGAACACGGCGGCCAGGTTGGTAGTGGGTGCCCCTAAATGGGATCACATCCAACCTGTACTGAAAGCGCTGCACTGGCTGCACTGGCTGCCTATAGCATTCCGGATTTGCTTCAAAGTGCTGGTGCTTACCTTTAAAGCCCTACATGGCCAGGGTCCGGCATACCTGAGGGACAGCCTTTCCCCATACAGGCCCCAAAGAGCACTTCGGTCAGGGTCACAACACCGCCTAGTGACCCCGGGCCCTAAAGAGGCCAGCTTGCTGCCACAAGTGCCAGGTCCTTTTTGGTGGTGGCTCCTACATGGTGGAATGAGCTCCTGGAGGAGATCAGGGCCCTGCGGGACCTTCTACAGTTCCACAGGGCCTGCAAGTCGGAGCTCTTCCGCCAGGTTTTTGAGTAGGCGCCACCGTCACCACCACCACTACCACCGTGCAACGGCAGAGCAGTTCCGCCGGGTTGGGCCGATTGGCCATCTGGAACATCTTGGCCCAGGGCATCCCCCCCCCCTTTGACCCCACCGTGATATACAATAGGGAGTGAGTATTTTATTTCCTAATGTACCCTGCAAGATGTGAATTTTTGTCTTATTTGTTTTAACGTGTTTTATTCCTATTGCACTCTTGTGCCTTAATTGTTTTAATCCTGTGTATTTTATTGCATGTAAGCCGCCCTGAGCCCGTGTGCGGGGAGGGTGGTGTATAAATGAAAATAAATAAATAATGTTGGTCTAAATTAATTTAAATTCAAGCTATGGTTTCTAACCCTGGGCTGGTTTGACTGATAACCATAGTTTGTGGAGTGGACTTCCTTCAGACAAGGGCACTGACCATAGTTTAATTAAGCCATGGTTGCATGTGCCATCTGAACTGCAACAGTTTGGCAGCAAACCGTTCCATCTTCTGAAAAAATATCTGGTTAATGATTATTTCTCCGACTTTAAATGCAATTGCCACACCGGCCCTTTGAGCCGCCTGCATTTCCTGGCTGCTCCCTCACGGTTCCCTGCCAGAAAGCTCACTGGCATGAAAGCGGTCCCTCCCTCGCTTTGATTTTTCGGCAGTCTATATTCGCCCATTTCCTGTTTTTAATTTTTCGTTCAGTATCTGCCCCTTCCCAATCTCCTCCTGTAGCCTGTCTGACTCTTCTCTCTTCCCGCTGTCTCCAGCCACCCTGCAACCCCATCCATCTCTGGGCTGCAGCTCCTGCCGGGGGGTGGGTGGGGGGTGTCAGAGGGTAGTAACAGGTTAAGTAAGGAAGAACTAGCCAGGGACTGACATACTCCGGCTGTCTGAAATGAACGAATCAAAACCTGGACTCAGTTCGGTGGGTCGCTCTGTCCTAGCTTCTTGGAGATTTTGGGAAGGGAGGGGGGGTAAGCTTACTTTCTTTCTTTCTTTGAATCAATAATTTAAAAGAATAACCTTTCATTTCTGGCTTGGCAATGAAGTACAAGGACATTAATTTGTTTGTTTGCTTGCTTGCTTGCTTTCCTTCCAAGTTTTGCCCTAAAGCACCGTTACAAAACAAGAACCAGAATGAAGAGACGGTAGCCTTATCAGGAAACAAGTAGCCAAAAGGCCAAATGTCACGGCTGGAAGGACATCGATTTGGGGAATAAACAGCCAGCAGAAGTCCACTGATGGAAGGTTCCTCAAATGCACTTTCTCAGGAGTAAGACCCACTGAACTGAATGGGGCTAAATTTGGTGTAGTGGTTTAGGTGCGCAGTCTCTAATCTGGGAGAACCAGGTTTATTTATATTTGTTTGTTTGTTTGTTTGTTTATTCGACTTTTACCCCGCCCTCCCGCCTAGGTGGCTCAGGGTGGCTTACAATAGTTTAAAAACCAGCATAACAATTAATACGATATCAAATCTAAAACAGTACAATCAAAAAATTATCCAAGTACAGCTTATTAAAAATTAAAATTAAGACGTGGTGGCTGTCTGTTATAAAGTGCTAGAACAGTCAGTGTGATCTGAGCTATTAAAACGCTTGCCAGAACAGCTCGGTCTTTACCGCTCTACAGAATTGTTGAAGATCCCGTAGAGCTCAAATTTCATTTGGGAGCTGATTCCATAGTACCGGTGCAGCTAGGGAAAACGCCCTAGTTCTTGTCGATGTTAACTTAGCGTCCCTAGGGCCAGGGGGGACCAAGCGATTTTGCGACTCGGATCTCGGGGGAACGTACGGGGAAAGGCGGCCCCTCAGGTAGACAGGACCCAGACCATTTAGGGCTTTAAAGGTCATAACCAGCACCTTGAAGCGTATCCGGAACGCTATTGGCAGGCAGTGCAGCGACCTCAGGACAGGTTGGATGTGCTCCCTCACGGGGAGATCCATCAGCAACCTGGCCGCGGCATTCTGCACCAGCTGCAGCTTTCGGAGTTGCCCCAAGGGCAGCCCCATGTTGATTTCCCACTTCACATGCAGCTGCTGGTGTGACATTGGGTCAGTCACAAGTTTTTTCAGAGTTGTTCTCTCTCAAGAGCAGTTCTCAAAGAGCTCTCTCAGCCCCACCTACCTCACAGGGTGTCTGTTTGGGGTGGGGAAGTGAAAGGAGATTGTAAGCGGCTCTGAGACTCTGAGTGAAGGATGGGGTATAACTCCAATCTCCTCCCCCTCCTCTTCTTCTAAACACACACCAACTTTTACCTTTACTTCGTGATCAAATTGTGGTGGAATACAACATTGCATTAAATGCTATGCAGAATCACAGAAATAATTTGGGTACTGTTGATGGTGCAGGAGTCCTGGCTTTGCAGCACAAAAGGGTATCTATGTGGAACGTCCCAGACTGAGGATGGGCCTGCCATTAATTCACACAGTCCTTACATGTTTAGCCTTAAGGGATGTTTATTAATGGCTTCCTGCTGCAGTAACAAGGCATGTGAGCTGTGAGAACAGGACTGCAGACATCTCTAAATAACAGCTTAACAACTCTCCTCCGAGCATGAAATAAAGATGACAAAACCCGGTATCATGAGGTCTGAAAGATAACTTATGTGAGCAATCATCGCCGCAAAGGAGGTAACAAAAATGCCAATAACGCTTAAAAGGAATATCAGTCTTTCAAGTCCTTCCCAGCAGGGAAGAGAGCCGCAAAATGTTTACAAAAAGGCAGGTCAAAGGAGGCGGAGGATAGGAGCAAGAATGCTTAAATGCATGACACAGATGAGCGAAAAATAAAATCGAACAATTCTGCCGAACATGTTACGAGGATTGTTTACCACTTCATCTGCCACCGGGGGGGGGGGGGGTATCATGTCATATGAACACATGAAACTGCCTTATACTGAATCAGACCCTCCAGTCCATCAAGGTCAGTATTGCCTACTCAGAGAGGCTCTCTGAGGTCTCAGGTGGAGGTCTTCCACATCACCTACTGCTTGGTCCTTTTTAACTGGAGATGCCGAGGACCGACCCTGGGACCTTCTGCATGCCAAGCAGATGCTCCACTACTGAGCCAGGGCCCCTCCCCATTTTAACGTGACTGCTGTTTCACAGAATGCCAGGCCACAACACCCAGTGCACACACCCATCCAGCATCTTTTACCACAGTCATGTGCGTCATGCTTTACAAAGGTGCAACATGCGCGTGTTGCACTTTGTAGGAGGGTAACCTGAGAAATCTGGTGAGTAAATTCTCCGTATCCATACAAAGTTCTGACCTGGACAGCTCAGGCTAACCTGATCTCGCCAGGTCTCAGAAGCTAAGGAGGGTTGGCCCTGGTGATGGACCCCAGATGGGAGACCACCAAGGAAGTCCAAGGTCGATGGGCAGAGGCAGGCAATGGCAAAACCACCTCTGGACATCTCTTGCCATGAACTCCCCTATGAGGGGCCATTGTAAATAGCTTGCAACTTGACGGTATCTTCCACCAGCTTTTATTCAAAGCTTCAGGACAGACCTCAAGGGGGAAGGCCCGGCAGTCTGTACGCAACAACAGTGGGAGACGTGGCATTCTGCAACAATCAGTGCATTGACCTGCTCTGGCAGAGCGTGAAAGGGATCACGGCAACTTATTGCGAGCACATGGACTTTTTAAGATCTGTCACCCTTGCAGAATTGTAGTCAAATTTCCCCATGACTACAAAGCATGCTGGGAGGGACAGCGGCACGGCGTAACACTATCTCATCCAGTCTTAGAAGCTAAGTGGGGTTAGTAGTCAGAAGGCAGACCACCAAGGAAGACTCTGCGGAGGAAGGCAATCCGAAACCACCTCTGCTTCTCACCTGCCTTGGAAGCCCCTTGACGGGGTCGCCATGAGTCAGCTGTAACTTGATGGTACTCGCATACGTATGTACAAAAGCACACTATTGCACAGAGCGCTTCCAAGTACTCCTCCGTTTTAGCTGCCAACAATTCAACCCTCAACCTCCTGGGTATTACAACTGAGCACCACCAAATGACCCAATACAGTTTCTCATTGTCAGAACTGGATTAAAGAACCAGGCATGGACAGACAAGCCTGCCTATTATCAGGGACACCCCCCCCCCCAAAGTTAGAACCAAAAACCTGATGAACCACGGTTGGAACCTCACCCAGCAAGCTACCTGGAGCTGTTGTATGGTCAGGTTCTCAACGTTTTCTTTGGGCACGAAGGTTCGTGAACATTCGGTGCTGGTTTCCAAGGGAAAATTGCCCGGGCTATATAGGAAAGCCCTTTTTCATGCACCATGAAGAAGCAATGCCAGCCATTGACAGAAGAGGTCAGGCAGAACTTTCACAGGTCTGAAGGCATTCCAAATTGAAGTAAATGATTTAAATTTACAGTAGTTTTGTCTCGCTGGAACCAAAGGGATTAGAACCTTTTAGATCCTGAAGGTGCAGCTCAGGTTGTCCATGAGAACAGAGTCAAAAACAAAAAGGGGGGAGGGGCAACTCAACCCTGAAAACAAATCAAATAGCCAAAAGGGTCAAGTAAGCAAACTTCAAAATCCATTTGGCCATTTGATGCTCAAGGACAAAACTTATATGTCCAAAGACACCCTACATCGTATCTATAAGCCTCAGCAGTGCAACAGTAGTTGATCGGAAATGACAGGTCTTGGTTTTTTTAACCTATTCATAAACTTTTCTGGGATAATCAGGTAAGGAGCGCATACAGGGGTAGATGCTACCCCTATTCCACCACTCCACTGAGCAAAGTTTGAAACTTTCCTTCAGCCTAAGGAGTCTTCCTTTAGTGGCTTAAATGTTGAAATAAAGCTTCTTGGTGGACGGTTGGATCTAGGGATGTGTGTTTGGATATTTCCAATCCAAACACGTCTATGAAAATTACCAAAAAGGTATTTTTTGTATATATGCAGCCTTTGGACCAATATTGGGGATTCTTGGAATATCAATATCGAGGTCCTAAATACTGCTGGAAATATCCGGTCCTGCTGTAGGAATCCTCCCAGGTCTGTTTTTTTCGTCCATTTTACAGGTTTCCCAGACAGCGGGAGAGAGGGAGGGAGCATTAGGAGCAGATGTTAAGGGGAGCACTAGACCTGTCTGCCAATCATTAAGATTCCATCACAGTCCTCCACAGTTCTCTGAGCATGGGCAAAGAGGATAACAAGCAAGGATGGTTGCAGCCTGACTCCATTTGAGGTTGAGAGTTTTTTGGAAGCGGTGTGCCGCCACTGCTGCTTTGGCCTGTCTGTCGATGTATGTGTACGGTGCCGACTTATGGCGGCCCCAGCAAGGGGCTTTCAATGTAAGTGAGGAGCAGAGGTGGTTTGCTGTTGCCTTCCTCAGCAGAGTAAAACAAGTAAAAACAATCTGACGTCAAAACAAAACAATTAAAAACAACAACAGCACTGAAATCCATGTCAGGATCCTGCTGAAATGCTTACAGTATTCTTCTTCTTTTCTTAGGGTTCCAGCCTTTGAGACTGTAGAAAACAGGAGCACAGTCTATGCTATCAGAAGCCATTTCTGAATGCAACCAGCATAGCAGGACCACAACTGCAAAGCCTTTCCCCATCCCAACTGCAAGGGGAGGACTTCCTGAGATACCCCATGTAGTGGGTAGTGTGTTTGACCAGGGTCTGGGAGTCTCGGGTTCAAATCCCCCCTCTATCATGAAGCCCTCTGAGGCTACGGTCACACTGGCAGCTTGGCATGGTATGGTGGAGCCTCAAATTGTACCGGTTCAAAGTGCAGCAGAGCATTTCATGCAGACCGCACACCCTGTGGTGGGTACCCACATGGCTATCTTGTGGGGGAGCATCCACATTAGTGTTTCAACCACGGTATGAGCTGTAAAGGTGGGTTTTATTTAAATGCAGGCAGTAGTTGTTGTTGTTCAGTCGCACAGTCAAGTCCGACTCTTTGCGACCCCATGGACCATCTCCCGCCAGGCCTTCCGGTCTTCCGCCATCCTCTGAAGTTTGCTCAACTTCATGTTCGTTGCATCGATGACACTGTCTTTTTTTTTTTTGCAAATATTTTTATTGGGTTTTTCTTACAGTCTCTTTTACACCGTTTAACAAATTTCATTGACATATCTTATCCTTCCACACTAAACATCTCTTCTTGTTTTCCAAACATATATTGTATTCAAATAAATATGCCACACCGGTTTACATTTCCTTTCAGTTATTTTCCAAGAACAGTGCTTATGCTTAAATCTCGTTTCCCTTTTCTGCTAGCCTAGACTCCATTTATTTCTGTCTTATTCTTTATCTTTAACCAGCTATATATTCCTCCCCGTTTTTCCCAATATTTTTGTTCCGGTCTATGTTTTAGTTCCATGTTTACTCTGTCTATTTCCGCTATTTCCAAGATCTTAATTTTTAATTCCTTAATTGAGGGTATAGTGTTTGATTTCCATCTTTTTGCGATCAGTATATGTGCCGCTGTTAAAGTGTAAATAAGGATCTGTTTGTGTTTTTTTATCGTGTCCGGGATCATATTTAATAAGAATATTTCTGGGAGTAGAGGTAATTTAATCTTTAATATTTTGTTTAGAACTTTTTGCACTTTTTTCCAGAAGTTTTGTATCTTGTGGCAGTTCCACCAGATGTGCATGAAAGTCCCCACGTTTTTTTTGCACCTCCAACATCGATGACACTGTCTAACCATCTCATCCTTTGTCGTCCCCGTCTTCTTTGACCTTCAATCTTTCCCAGCATGCAGGCAGATGGATGCGTATATGAGCTCATGCATATATGTGCATATGTGCAGCAACTAAAAAAAACAGTGGAGGAAAATGGATCTGCAAGTTCAGACATCCCTTCTGGGTTCCTTTCGCTGCAGGAGAGTTCAGATGTCGGAAAACCCAGAGAGAACCACAAACAATCGGTTTCCACTGCAGAACAGCACGGGCTGCCAACAACTGTGCCAAGGGAGGCAGATGTCCTCATCTGGAGGGGCCCATTTATTCCGTTCAGGCAACACCACGATAGCGCCACAAACTGCATGCGGGACCTGCAGCCTGAGTGATCCCGGGGTAGTCCCTCCTCTCTTAATTTAACCTACCTCACAGGGTTATTGTAAATGAAGAACACAGGGAAGCAAGATAAAAGTGTTACCAGATATACAGATCATTTTCTGCCAAAAGTCTCACACTACCACTAGGAATTATCCCAGGCCCAATTCTGGGCAATCACCCCATTAACTCGGCCCAGGTTTCCCATATGTCCCTGCCTGAGAATTAAGATCACAGGTTGAGTCCCTCCTGAGCAGAGGTCCATCAGTGGCTATTAGCCAAAAGGTATAGATAGGGACCCTGGGGCAAGTGATGCTCTGTCTTCTTGGTGCTTGGGGGGGGGGGGGCAACAGTGGGAGGGCTTCTAATGTCCTGGCCCCACTGATGGACCTCCTGATGGCACTGGTATTTCCGGCCACTGTGTGATACAGAGTGTTGGACTGGATGGGCCTTTGGCCTGATCCAACATTGGCATCTCTTATGTTCTTATTGCCCTACTGTTGTGTCCGCAGAGAGTCACTAGCTTAGTCCGAGCTTGTTCTGGGAGAACAACAGGATCTAGGATCCTAGGCCCACCAATAGGATCCCTGGAGGGAATTCAAACCCACCAGTAGTAAGAGGGAGGTGGACTAGGAAGTGGTTTGGGTGCCCATATATTCAGGACCCCGTGGGCAAGGTTTGTTGTTGTTGTTGTTGTGTTGATCACTATGCTGCATCACTGAGTCTTTATGCAACGAACCCTGCATACAACACCCATCAATCAAAGAACCTGGTCTGGGGGGGACACACGAGAGAGGGGCCATTTCGACAGCAGCCCCACAATTATGGAACAACTTCCCCACGGTGGTGTGCCTGGCCCCCCTCACTGCTGATCTTCAGGAGACCGTTGAAGACAGTTTTATTGAGGACTGCATTTGACCCATTTAGTTTTTATTTATTGGCAGTCATAACTGTAGGGTTACCAGATGCCCTCTTTTTAGAGAACACATACTCTTTCTTTGGAGCCCTCTTTTGGGCTCTGTTAAAAAAATGGATGAAAATGTCCTCTTCTGGGGTTGGAAGGTAAGGAATATTCCTAGTTAGGTGCAATTATCACAGCATAAATAGTAGGGGTATTTAAAATGAGATTTGTCATAGTGATTACTTGTTTGAAGTAGTCAGTCGGGAAATGTGTCCTCCTTTTGCTTTTCAAAACATGGTAACCTTACATTACTGAAATTTTAAATTGTGCTCTTTTCAAAATAATTGTCGGTTTATTTACATTGCAAGCCTCGAGTTCCGCAAGGTAGAAAGGCAGCTGCTAAATGTTCTAAATAAATATTTGCAAGGAGCAGCTTGGCTGCACCTTCAGACAAAAACACATGGAAGCAGCCCCAGATGGCAGGCGGGGCGAGAGACGCAGCTCTCCTTAATAGCCGCCCTGCTGGATTGGACCTGGATTGGATCCAGCATCCAGTTTCCAGGAGGGGCCAGGCAGATGCTGTTAGGAACCCCACAAGGCAGGCATGAACTCAAGAGCCCTCCCCTGTGGCCTGCGTTCTGCCTCTGAAGACCAAAGTCCCATTTACCCATTGAGTCTAACAGCCATTGACCAAGCTATCCCCTGTGAATTTTTCTCATCCTTAAAAAAGCCATACATTTGAATTAGTGGACATAACTCGTTCCTGTGAACGTTGTTGGTTAACTATAGGGTTTCTGGACCGACTTACCAGATTATATCTTGACATTTTAGAATAGCTACCTCCGCCTTTCTCCATCCGCTTCCTCCTTCTCCTAATTACCTTGTTTTGTGTATTATATCTATGTTTCACATATTATATAGAACAGTGTTGAAATTGTACTCCTTCTGTTAAGATTGTGTATTTTTCCTAAACAATATCCATCATATATTTATAAGGTTTTATGTATTGTAAGCTCTGATCAAGCTGTATATTACTGTTGTTTGTTATCTGTTAATCTAGAGTCCTATATTTTAATTCAGTATATAATAATAAAAAATATAGGGGGGGAAACTAAAGGGTTACCAGACGTCTTCTTTTTAGAGGACATGCCCTCTTTTTTGTGTGTGTCCATCCTCTTTTTGGGTTGGACGGTTAGAAATATCCCTAGTTAGCAGCAATTATCGCCACTTAAATAGTAAAGGTTTCCCTTGCTCGAAAGCCAGTCAACTCCGACTCTAGGGGGGCGGTGCTCATCTCCATTTCCAAGCCGAAGAGCTAGTGCTGTCCGAAGAGGTTTCCGTGGTCATGTGGCCAGCATAACTAAATGCCAAGGTGCATGGAATGCTGTTACCTTCCCACCGAAGCGGTACCTATTAATCTACTCGCAATTTCTTGCTTTCGAACTGCTAGGTTGGCAGGAGCTGGGGAAAGAGACAGGAGCTCACTGCGTCATGCAGCACTCGGGTCTCGAACTGCCAAACTACAGACCTTCCAGTCTGCAGCTCAGCATCTTAACCTCTGAGTCGCCTTAAAATAAGATTTGTCATAGTGATCATTTGTTTGAAGTAGTCAGTCGGGCAATATGTCCTCTTTTTTGCTTTTCGAAATTCGGTAACCCTAGTTAATTAAGAAGTGTGTGAAGAAATGCTTTCTCGCCCCACCCTGCAAACCTGAATCTAGTACCCATTAATTTCATCGAGTAACCCACAGTTTTAGTTGTTGTGTGCTGCATTTTCAAGATGCTATCCCAGTAGGCCTCAGATCAAGCAATAGTAGAAAGGACCAAGCCCACTGTAGTCGACCTACCCTCCTCCAACACTCCATGCACAAGTCTATGGCGCAGATTCCCCTCTGCCTGCAAAAGCTCTTTTTCCATACAGAATAAGAAAGCCAGCAGTGGCAGAAACAGATGGTGGGAGTGAACAGAGGATGGTGAAAGGGGGTAAAAAAAAGTGAAAGGAAGAGAGTGAGCAGTGGGGGGAAGATTATGAAAGATAAAAGGTGGAGAAGGTGAACAATGGTAGGAAAAATGAATGAGAAAGAGAATATAGAAGAATTTCAGAAGTTACTCAACCTTGGGTGCTTTTGCAGTTGAAAAAACCACCATAGAAATGGTAACTGCACAGCATCAGGCATGGGATTTCACGACTTCCTGTCATGTGACTACGAGGTAACTTTACTTCCAAACACGGGCCTGCAGCTCACCCGGATCCTATGCTGTCATGGGGGGGGGGTTAAAGGTGAGTTACAAGGTCTGGAAAGTTTGGGGAAAGCCGCCCTGGACCAGCCTCAACATTTCCATCTGGCCGCACTTCTGAAGGCAAGATCAGTCCTGGGACGGAGTCCAACTATCATTAATGGAAGTCCACCTTCAAGTTTCCAGTCTTCTCTCTGAGGAACGGCTGAAAAACGTCAAGAAACACCTCCCCCCCCGGTTTCCCATCAGGCAGCTTGAAAACAACTTGCCCAGGGTGTTACCATCTTGTGGCTTCCTTGTTCCAGGAAAGTCTTTTTTGTGGCCAAGTGAATGGGGGGGGGACACCAGTGGGGTGGGTCAGTAAGGAGAGAAATGCTCACAAAAAGCCATCTGCCTTTAAGGGCTCCCCCTATGGGTGTAATTTATGTACTTTGCAGAGAATTCACCTTCGATAACGGGGAGGGCAAAGGACGCAAAGAGAAGACAGGGTGTTACCATCTTGTGGCTTCCTTGATCCAGGAAAGTCTTTCTTGTGGCCAAGTGAATGGGGGGAGGGGCGCCACACCAGTGGGGTGGGTCAGTTAGGAGAGAAATGCTCTCAAAAAGTCATCTGCCTTTAAGGGCTGCCGCTATGGGTGTAATTTATGTACTTTGCAGAGAATTCACCTTCGATAAAGGGGAGGGCAAAGGACGCAATGAGAAGAAAGCTGTAAAAAGGGGGTTATAACAATACACGGAGGATAAACAAAGTAAAAAGGACCGGGAAAGAAATGACACTTACCCCTTGTTCTGATTCCAGCAGCTCTGTTTTGACTCTGACTGCAGGCATCCCATCAAGCATTAACATTCTGTTTCCAAATGTGCTGATGTCCTTAAAGAGAAGAAAAGTGAGGATAAGCTTTGGGCTGGGATGGGGGGGAGGGAGGAGGGGGGAAATTATGGAATAAATTAGGGGGCTCTTACCCAGGGCAAGAATTTTAAATTGATTAGTCTGGTTTCTTTTTTTGCTTATTTTTAAAATTTTACTTTTTAAAAAATTCCTAGCCGCCTCTCCCTTGCCAGCAGGCCCGTAGCTAACGCGGGGCCCGCGGGGCCCAACCCCCACACACTGTTTTTGCAGGTTTCTTCCCCGACCTTCAGCTCCTCACCCCCTGATCGATCTGAGCCGGCATCTCCCTGTTTGAGCTCATCTGTGATGAGCTGAGTCTCTTTAGGACCCAGCAGCAACCGGTGGTTGACGGTAAGTCCCACACACATTGGTCGGATTGCAGCAGTTTGCTCCCCCTGTTGGATTTTCTGCCCCAGGCTTCAGAAAAGATCGTCGGCTCAGGGAAGGAGCGAGGGAGGAAGCTTGTTCCCTGCTCTCCTTTTTTTTTCCTTTTAAACATGGTAGCTTTCCTAGACCTTTTAGTGACTATTAACATTGGGATTCTGGCTCACCTCAGAGGAAGGCTCTAGTGGGGGCTGTGTGGGTGCATGCCAAGCAGACCCCCCCTTGCCCTGGAGCCTTTGATGTAATTAGCTGCTGGGGGGCCCCAAGGCCCCCTCCCCCCAAAATCCCTAGCTACGGGGCTGCCTGCCAGCATGCTAGATTCGAGTTATGCGCCACCCTTCACTACCCAAAGGAGTCTCAGAGCGGCTTACAAACTCAGGGTTGAAAACAACTTGCCCAAGGTGTTACCAAAACATCTTGTGGCTTCCGTGTTCCAGGAAAGTCTTTTTTGTGGCCAAGTGAATGGGGGCGAGGACCAGTGGGGTCCCCTCTTTGAGACTCCTTAAGGTAGAGAAAAGCACGGTATAAAAACCTAATTTTCTTCTTCATCTTCTTCTTGTGGAGCTCAAGGCAGCTTACGATACATAGAAAATATAATATAAATACAACACAATATAATATACATCTTACAATACAACCCCAAAAAAGAGAATAAAAACAAACAATTATACAACCCATAAAAGTCGTGATTTAAAAACTCCAATTAGGACTGCCAATAATAAAAACTAAATCAATCAAATGCAAATGCAAATTAAATTTGAACAGAAGATGATCGACATTATCTATACAGCAGTGTTACCTCTAAGCTGTGCATGTGAGCGGCCGTCCATTAACACAGGAAGCCCCGCTCAGCAGCAGTCTGGAGCCCCGCAGGGTCTCACACTGCCCATTGCCTAATTGAAGATCACAGCAGTTCTATTCAGCTCAGGATGTGAACTGCTCCGCTCAGTAGCTGGCAACCCTAAACCCTGTTTAGGATTGACAGATACAGTTAAGCTTCCATACCCTGTATGGAATAAATTACACAAACTGAAGAAATTCATGTAACTGTTTTACTTTGCACAGCGGATCCTTGTTTAGGAGCTAATAAACCCCCCCTCCGGAGTAACGCAGTAAAAATTATTCTCGGAAGTTTATACGTGCACGTGTTTATCAGGCTTGGCTCTTGCCTCCCAGGGTGTTACAGCTGACATCATGGGTTAGAATGTTAGACTAGGGTGGAGCAGAAAAAGCAGGCAGCCGGGATCTCATTTCATCGAAGCTCCAAACTCTCCATCCTGGTTGTTTTCCTTCTGCAAGACAGGGTCTCTCTGCTGCTCTACGCAGCATCCCTTAGGCCAAGCCCCAGCTAAAGTCACCTCCGCCAGCTGCATAGGAGGGCCTGCCGGGTGCCCGACATTTTCCTTCTCCTTGGGGATCGGGGCCAGGAGGCATTTCATCCACCTCCTGCTAGGCTGATGTGCAACATCCAGCTCCGCTGGGCAGCCAGCTGTGCAGGCCTGCCTTTGGACGCTTCATCCGTAGCCAAAGAAGGATAAGCTGATGTGATTTTGCATCCCGGAGAGGGTCTCGCCCGAAGGGAGAAAGGGGGCTGCCTCCCACACAAAGTGGGGGGGGGGAGGAGGGCAGAGGAACAGGGGACAAAAGAGGGCTTCTCAAACCGGGAGGCTTAATGAACTGTCGGAATCTGATTAGGGGCTAATGTCCCTTTGAGTGCTCAGCACCAGTTTACAGCTGATATACTTTAACCATTTTCCTCCACTGACTGCAATGAACTCATTAGCTCCCCCCCCCCCCATAGAAGCTAACTGGAGCCTTTGACATTTTTTGCAAGTAATAAATCACAGGAGCTCAACTGGTTCATGTGCCATTGAACACATTTACATTTTGCTGGGTTCCCCCCCCCCCCTCCAGCTCTCTGGCTCTCTCTCCTTATTTTGTTGTCCCGAGGCGTAATTTCTCAAAGGAGAGGTCCCGCCCTTACGTTGCAGTAACAAGAAAAGGGGAACGTGGCAGAAAGGTCTAGCGTCTGCGTGATACATCAGCTGGGGTGGGGGGGGAATTTAATCACGGCTTGCCTTTTCTCCAACTGGGAGAGGGTGGGTCACACACATTAAGTGCTGAAGAGGTGCCATTCCGACTTCATCGGCTTTTATGATAAAATTAAAGCTACGCGGTGTCAGGAATGCGGGGAGGACCCGGGGCAAAACACGGGCTTGGGGCTTCCCTCCATCAAACTTGGTCAGTAGGTTACGATTTCTTTAAGTGCATTAAATATCAATGTAACACAATTATTATACAGTTCGGCACGCAGTGGTTAATAATGACACCTTTATAACTAACCGAATACTGACAGCTTTATAAATAAATATGAATAACGATTCACTAGAGAGGCGACCAGCCTTCCTATTTGACCTTGTAAGCTTTGAATGGAAAGGCAACAGAAACCAGTATGCAGATAGCCCTGGCTGGAAGGATGTTGACAAGCTCGAGCGTGTCCAGAAGAGGGCAACCAGGATGGTGAGAGGGTTGGAATCCAAGTCTTATGAGGAAAGGCTGAAAGAGTTGGGTATGCTTAGCCTGGGAAAGAGAAGGCTTAGAGGGGACATGATTGCAGTCTTCAAGTATTTGAAGGGCTGTCATGTAGAAGATGGAGCAGATCTATTCTCTCTTGCTCCGGATTGCAAGACTAGATCTAATGGGTGGAAGTTACAAGGGAGTCGTTACCGGCTAAATATCAGGAGGAACTTCCTAACTGTCAGAGTGGTTGAGCAGTGGAACAGTCTGCCTCGGGAGGTGGTGGATCCTCCTTCACTGGACGTTTTCAAGTGGAGGCTAGACGACCATCTTTCGGGTATGTTGTAGGGCTATCTTTCGGCAGGGGGTTGGACTAGATGACCTGCAAGGTCCCTTCCAACTCTAACATGCTATGATTCTATCACGTCAGCTCTCAGAAGCCAAGCAGGGACTTATTTGATTGGTCAGTACTTGCATCAGAGACCAATCAAAGAAGTCCAAGTTGGCTATGCAGAGGCAGGCAATGGCACTCCACCTCTGAGCATCTCTTGACTTGAAAACCCGATGTTGCCGCCGGACGTCGGCTGTAGGTCCTGAGACTCTGTGGAACCCCAGAACAGTTTGCTTCCTTGGTGCTCCCTTCTCTGTGCCCCATGTCCTATCTCATTTCACCAGGAAGAATGACCAACGCTGGAGTTAAAGCAAGAAGAAGAAAAAGACTGGATTTTTACTCTGCCCTTCACTACCCGAAGGAGTCTCAGAGCAGCTTACAATCCCTTCCTCTCCCCACACCAGACACCCTGTGAGGTAGGTGGGGCTGAGAGAGCTCTTTTGAGAATTGCTCTTGACAGAACAGTTCCGAAAGAACTTGTAACTGACCCAAGGTCACACCAGCAGCTACTTGTGGAGGAGTGGGGTCTCAAACCCGGTTCTCCCAGATTAGAGTATTTGCTCCTAACCACTACACTCTCTAGTGCAACCCGGATAGCCATCCACAGCCTGCTAAGCATATATGACAGGCAATCAGGCGCTGAAGAACCATTTTACATCCAGCTTTGTAACTCACAATTTATGCAGACCAGGGCTAAAGCTAGGTTCAGATTTTGAAAGCTGGTCAGCAAGATCCTCTACTTTCTTTCTGTTCATATCTAGAAGACACCAAATGGGAATATAGCTATTCTTATTTGGGTCATATCCAGTGTTCCCTCTAAGCTGAGTTAGTGAGCTAGCTCACAGTTTCCTCTCCTCCGGCTCACACATTTTGGTCTTAGCTCAGGAAGGATGGCTCCAGGGCAAACTAGTTTATGCAGCAGCCAAATTGCTCGCTCACAACTTTAATGCCAGTAGCTCACAAAGTAGAATTTTTGCTCACAAGACTCCATAGCTTAGAGGGAGCATTGGTCATATCCACTCCCAATTGCGTAGCAATACAGTAGCAGCATTTCTAAAAGCTCGGGGCAGATTTTGGCTTGCTTTTTTTTAACCACTCTGTCTGCCTTTGTGGTGCTCTGAAGATGTTGCCTTCTCGGAGAAGTAGAGTGAAGGAGGAACAGATGGGCGACTAAACCGATCTATAGTGCTTTGGAGAAGACCCAAAACCACCAAGTTACTCTCCACAATGGCCAAAAAATTAAACTCGGGCTCTTTTATGCACGATGCAGAGAACAACAGAGAGCTTCATAATCTGCAGGACTTCCTTTGAAGCCGAAAGTTTGGCTCACGCTTCCTGTCATGGCTCCACTTGGTCTAGCGGCTGAGTCAGATTGCCTTACGATTGCTCGGAAGTGAATTCATTCTCCTCTTCCAGGATAAAGGCAGTTGCTGTATCACAACAGTATTCAAGAAACATAAGGAATAAAGTTTTGGAAAACAGAAGGCCATAGAGGAGGGGGCAGGTGTCTGAAAAGGGGCAAGGATAACAAGCCATGGATAGAAGAAGATACGGACAAGAGGAATGGGGAAAACCAATCAGCTGTTGGGTTCTTTGTCTTAGGGTCAGGTCACACGGACATTTAGTGCTGGCTTCGCTGCTGATCCCTCGCACATTAAAGATTCCTGTTCATATTGGCAAACCTACCTCCCGCACCGAAGCGGGCTGAGTCCCGCGGTTTCCGCTGTTTTATCCGCATTTTCTGACACCCGTTGGAACAGGTGTTTTCCGATATCTCGCGCTTTGTATCCGCGGTTTTGGTATCTGGACAGCAATCCGCCGTGACCGCGCTACCCTCCCCCCCCCCTTTTTGTGTTTCCGGTTTAAGTTATGCACATGTGCAAACAGGCGCTAGCTTTTATTTTGGTCTTCTTAGTTTGTATGTACGCCCAAGCGCATGCACAGGGTTTTTTTTTTAAAAAAAAAACGTGCCGCAGCGGGGACGGTACGCTGTGTGATCAGTACTTCGTGCGAGTGAAGCAGAAGACAGAGGGACCGTCTGACCACCTCCAAGCGATATAAAATGTCGCGGATAGAAGAACTGCGGGAAAACTAGCGTGGTAAGAGGTCCGTGTGACCGTGGCCTTAGTCATGCTCTACAGTGAGTATATGACTGAACCAGGAACAAGTGAGGTGGTAGACATGTGAAAAGTACTGAGACCAGAGACTCAGCATTGTGAATCAGCTCTTGTTTATTGAATTACATCAGGAACGAAAGATGCTTTTGGCCGGTCAGCGCCTGGCTTATATGCGTGACCCGCAACACACCCGTGATTGGCTCTATTTACAAGTTAACAACTCAATAGGTCTACTTTCGGATCCGGGCAAACCCATTGGTGCGCCCTAGGATCCGAAGTGGCCATTGTCTTAGGACCGAAGGTCGGAAGGTTTATCTGACCGCATGGCCAGGCTGGCGCTGTTGCGGCCATCTTATTGCAGCTTAATACACAACACCAGTGAAGGTACGTTGCCTGCCCCGCACCTGTAAAGGAGGGTGAGCCTCAAGAAGTGGGGTAAGAAAGGGAAAGACATGGAACAGGAAAAAAGAGGAAAAAACTAGAATCTACAAGACAGATCTCACAGAATTTGGACTGGGATATGGTCAAAAGAAATTGGATAAAGCAAGGTTCTTGACGAAAACAGAATGCATACCAGCTTCAATGTATTAGCCTGCACGAGTTCTACAGCACTAGGTAAATGTTAGCTTGGATGTGGAATGGTGTGGTATAGCCCGATCTCATCCAATCTCAGACGTTAAGCAGGGTCGGTACTTGGACGGGGGACCACCATGGATGATTCTGAGGAGGAAGGCAACGGCAAACCACCTTTGCATCTCATTTATTTATTTACTTAAATTTGTGCCCCGCCCTTCCTGCCACAGCAGGCTCAGGGTGGCTAACAGCATAAAAACAAAATACAGTAAATATATAAATCTCTAAAACAATTAATTAAAAACCCACTTACATCATATACAGTGCTAGCAACTAACTTATGGTATTGAAGATGGTGACTTATGGTATTAAAGATAGTTCCTGACATTCAGCTTGATGTTCATTCTCAGTTTTGGCCGGTGAGCACAGGCTGTCGGTAATAGAACAGGTACCAGGTTTGAATTTTCAATAAGTTGTTAACGTTGGTGTTCAAAGATGTTAATACTGACCATGATGGAAGTGGTGGTGGTGATGGTGGTGATGGCGGTGACGGCTCCTAGTTGAAAGCCTGGCGGAAGAGCTCCGTCTTGCAGGCCCTGCAGAACTGTAAAAGGTCCCGCAGGGCCCTGATCGCCTCCGGGAGCTCAATCCACCAGTATGGAGCTGCCACCGAGAAAGTTCTGGCCCTGGTTGCAGCTAGCGTGGCATCCTTGGGACCTGGAAGGGCCAATCGGTTCTGTGACCCTGGCCGAAGTGCTCTCTGGGGTATATATGGGGAAAGGCAGTCCCTCAGGTACGTCGGACCCTGGCGATACAGGCCTTTGTTGGCATTGCCTTAAGTTAGTTGGAACCTGACGGCATATATGTACATAAATGTTTGCTCATTACTCACTTATGCACAGCTAAACTTTCGTATGCAGGTTTTCCCATTGCGGCCCTTATCAAAATACACTGTCCAGCAGCGTACCATTATCAACCAATCAGCACTGCGAATCATTCCCAACAGCTTTGTGGCCTGCAGAAGGCAACACAAAATTAACTGCGCATTCGTCTGACGTCAAGTTATGCTTCCATGGCCCAGTGAGGCTGGTCCAAACCAGGCATCCTACTTGAGGGCAAAACTTTAAAACTGACTCCACTGACAGCCAACCATTGCTAACTCGGCAGCATCTCTCCCAAGGACCAAAATTACACACTGTGCAGGTACAAAGCTGCACATCAGGTTTATGGCCTGACATTGACAATCACCACCAGCATGTAAACTTCTCTATGCAACCATACTGCACACACCATGAATGAAAATCGTCACTGATTACCCCAACACTGTATCCATAATATCAGAAGTGGTGAAAGCAGGATTCTTTTGGCAATGCGGACAAAAACTCTGAAGATTCTTTTCTGGTCACGGTTGAGAGAGCAAACTGCAGTTTCCGGACACTTTGGATGCTTTTGCAACATGGGATGAAGTAGGAAACTGTAAACTTCAAACTGTTGTTGTGGTTGTGAGCGTTCCCGCCTTGCCAAAAAGCGAGAGAGACAAACCACAAGAATCTATCCTGAAAAGAATACTGAAAGAGGGTGGCGACGGAAAGAGCTTTGATGAACTCAAGCAACCCACCATGCCAGAGTCTCCCTTTTGTAGGCCTCAGAGAATCAGACTCAACTTCACTTTTGCCATTAAAATTGGCATCCTTACAGGGAACCTCTCATTCAGAGGGCTTATCGACTACATCTATATATCTAATACAAATACAAATACAAATACAAATACAATACCTTTATTGGCATAAAATATATATCTAATAGACAAGTTGCCCCCTGAGTGCGGATCGCTAAATCAGCGCTCCGGGGGCACTTGGGGGGGAGGGGGAGGTTTGTGCACACGTGGGCCAGTCCCCACGTGTGCACAAAAATCGAAAAAGTTGAAAAAAATTTCGGGGGGATGTTTAAATCACCCCGAAAGTGACAGAGCGTCCCCTGCACATGCGCAGGGAACTCTCTGTAGCTGGCCTCGCCGCCGCCGCCGCCTCCTCCTCCGCCCGGCAAAGGGGGGGAAGGACCGGCCTCTCC
>NW_015164681.1:159845-162982 GCF_001447785.1 Gekko japonicus
GCCGGAGCGGTGGCGGGGGGGAGATCGCCCCCTGAGCCGGGGGTGGTGGTGGTGGAAGGTGGTGGAGGAGACCGGGGACGGGGGGGGATCAGCGGGGATGGGGGGGAAGCTTACCTGCTCCTGCTGCTTCCTCCTCCTCTTCCTGTTCTGTGTGGAGCTCTCCCCCCCCCCCGCAAGTATCATGGGTCCCCTTTCTTGTACTCTCTAATACAGGTGTGTTATTTGTAATACCCCAATTCTCTTACCAAGTACCCATGACCCTGACACCTACCACACACCGCTGAAGGCTCTAACTGAACACATGAAGCTGCCTTATACTGAATCAGACCCTCGGTCCATCAAAGTCAGTATTGTCTACTCAGACTGGCAGCACCTCTCCAGGGTCTCAGGTGGAGGTCCTTCACATCACCTCCCGCCTGGTCCCTTTTTAGCGGCAGATGCCAGGGACTGAACCTGGGACCATGTGCACGCCAAGCAGACACCCTAGCACTGAGCCACAGCCCTTTCCTCCTCCTGTGTGCTGTAATTGTTTATGGTACTGTAAGGCCTTCCTCCAGCAGAAGGAGCCTTTCTCCTGTGTAAGTGGCCAATGAAAGCAGCAATTAATTTGGAGGAAGGTTCTGTGATGGACAGAAGACTGTCCCGCCCCTGGAAGGGAGAACACCACTCACTTGAGCCTATGGGAGTGCCGCTCCAGCATCCAATCACCTTGGAGTGATTGGCTATCATCAACACCATCATCTTACACTCTAATAAAGTGCAAATATGAAAATCCGAATTAGTGTATTATTTCACAAATCCAAATAAGGGAAATTCCAAATATGACCCCAGTGCGTTCCAAAATGCCATTCCGATAGCAAAGCTCCAGTTCGCCCGAAGACTTTCAATTCCTCCTGGATCACAGAGCCTCATGAATTTATAAGGATAGTTGTCCAATTGTTAAATTACCACATTGGTTTGGTTTGGCTCGACTTCTGACAGAGGACAGAGTGCCCAGTTGCTGGGCCTGTCTCTGGCAATGAGCAGACCTTCTACCATTGAGTCTGATGCAGGCTGGTGTGGGGGTGGAATCCTTGGTGTGTGAGAGGATCCAACCTAAGGGCTAATCACACAAACACATGAAGTGGCCTTATAGAGAGCCAGTTTGGTGTACTGGTTAAGGGCACAGACTCTAATCTGGGAGAACCAGGTTTGATTCCCCACTCCTCCACTCGCAGCTGCTGGATGACCTTGGGCAAGCCGTAGTTCTGTCAGAGCTGTTCTTGAAAAAAAGAGCAGTTTCCGTCAGAGCTGTTCTTGAAAAAAGAGCAGTTTCTGTCAGAGCTCTCTCAGCCCCACCTACCTCACAGGGTGTCTGTGGTGGGGAGGGGAAGGGAAAGGAGTTTTGTAAGCCACTCTGAGACTCCTTCGAGTAGTGAAGTAGTTCAGTCGCACAGTCGAGTCCGACTCTTCGCGACCCCATGGACCAGATCACGCCAGGCCTTCCTGTCTTCCGCCGTCCTCTGAAGTTGGCTCAATTTCATGTTTGTTGCATCTATGACACTGTCTAACCATCTCATCCTTTGCCACCCCCTTCTTCTTTGACCTTCAATCTTTCCCAGCATCAGGGTCTTCTCCAGTGAGTGCTCCCTTCCCATTGGGTGGCCAAAGTATTTGAGCTTCAGTTTCATTATCTGGCCTTCCAGGGAACAGTCAGGGTTGATTTCTTTTAGGATTGACTGATTTGATCTCCTTGAGTCCAAGGGACTCTCAAGAGTCTTCTCCAGCACCATAGTTCAAAAGAATCTATTCTTCGGCGCTCGGCCTTCCTTATAGTCCAACTCTCGCAGCCATACATGACTACTGGGAATACCATTGCTTTGACCATGCGGACTTTTGTTGGCAGGGTGATGTCTCTACTTTTTATCATGCTGTTTAGGTTCGCCATCGCTTTCCTCCCAAGGAGCAGGCGTCTTTTAATTTCATGGCTGCTGTCACAGTCTGCGGTGATCTGGGATCCCAGGAACGTGAAGTGTGTAGTGAAGGGCAGGATATAAATCCAATCTCTTCTTCTCTTCTCTTGTCTTCTTCTTATACTGAATCAGACCCTTGGTCCATCGAAGTCAGTTCTGTCCACTCAGACTGGCAGTGGCTCTTCAAGGTCTCAGGCTTTCACATCACCTCCTACCTAATCATTTTAACTGGAGATGCCGAGGATTGAACCCAGGACCTTCTGCATGCCAAGCAGATGCTCTGCCAGTGAGCCACAGCCCGGCGAAAGCCTGCTTCTGCCTGAAAGTATTAAAGAAAACTGAAACTGCTCTCTAGAGTAACGTGCCTCAGCCAGGTTTCTCTTTGGTCTATTGGGATTCGTGCGCTGCTGATTTGTTCCTGGAAACCAATCTGTAAATAAATAAATCTTCTTTGTGGTTAATATATAAGTCCTGCCTCTGTGACCTCCGTACTCTACTTGCGCACCACAAAACTGACCTCACAGCAACGAACCCAAAGCCTAGACACTCGCTGCCTTTAGAACACCTGGTAACCAGTGTTCCCTCTAAGCTGAGTTAGTATCAGCTAGCTCACAGTTTTTTAGCCTCCGGCTCACACTTTTTTTGGTCTTAGCTCAGGAAGGATGGCTCCAGAGCAGACTGATTTATGCAGTAGTCAAATCGCTCGCGCACAACTTTAATGCCAGTAGCTCACAAAGAAGAATTCTTGCTCACAAGACTCCACAGCTTAGAGGGAACATTGCTGGTAACCGAGGGCACAATTTATAGTTTAAAATAGGAGGCTGGGTGGGTCCCCTCAGGTGATAGAAACCGCCTGCCAAAGGCCCCTTAACTCCGAGAAAGGCTTCAGCATTGAGCCAAAAAGCTTCACTGGCTGCCAGCCTGTTTCCCGGGTCAATTCAAAGTGCCGGTTAGAACCTTCAAAGCCCTTCATAACCCGGGACCCACAGATCTGAAGGGCTGTCTGATTCCACATGTCCATGTGCACCAACTATGGTCATCAGCAGGGGTCATTTCGTAGGAAAAGAGGTGCAGGAGCTCATTGGCAAAACTTATTTGCATGTGCCACACCCCCTGACATCACCGGAAATGTGTCAGAAGGCAACACCCACCGCTCAGGCTCCACTGGACTGTTTTGGATTGCTA
>NW_015164681.1:163141-224851 GCF_001447785.1 Gekko japonicus
GTGGGGCTTGTTGCATGCGCCCGCCCCCTGGGCTCTTTACTGCCGGAGCTCCACTCCTGTGCGCTCCTGCAGGAAATGACCCCTGGTCATCAGGCAGGCAGCTGTTGGCTATATCCCACCACTTAGGATGGCCCACCTGGCATCGGCCGGAGCTGAGGCCTTTTCCAGCGTGGCTCCAGCTCAGTGGAACGGGTGCCCTGAAGAGCAGGTCTCCCTTCGTGGAGAACTTCAGGAGGTGCTGCAAGGCCTGCCTGTTTGCCACAGCTTTTAAGGTGGGGTTGAATAACAGGCACCTTTTAAGGGGGAAAGGATTGGGGGGGCTTGTTATTTTGTCTTTGGTTTTAACTGGGGAGCGGGAGGGAGGGGGATGTCAACAAATAAATAAATAAATTTCATTCCATGGAGTGATGGGATAGGAGTAGGGTCCATTCCGCTGATTTAAAAGCCAAGAAAGGTTTTTTTTAAAAAAAATTTAAAAGACATATTAGCAGGGGTCGGTTGGGGCAGGAGCACACAGGAGCGGCGTTCCGGGAGTGAGGAGCCCGGGGGCGGGCACATGACCAAGTCCCGCCCCCTGCTCCCACCAGCCCATCTAAGTGCCGGCTTGCACACGCACCCTGCAGCCACAGGGCGCACAGGCAAGCCATGGAAGAGGACAGGGTTTAAACCCCCTCCCCTTCCATCCCAGGCGCAGGCTTGCCCACACGCCCTGCAGCCGTGGGACACACGGGCAAGCCGCAAGCCATGGAAGGGGACAGGGTTTAAACCGCCTTCCCTTCCATCTGATGCCAGGGGGTGTGGCATATACAAATAAGTTATGCTAATGAGTTATGCTAATGAGCTCCTGCACCTCTTTTTCTACGAAATGACCCCTGCATATTAGAAACCTACAGTTGACCTACATTATGTTTTCAACTAGACATACTGAAAACACATAGTTGACCGTATTGGCCTGGGTGACTCCATCTTTGCTACAAGCTGGTGCTTAGTTGCCCTTTGTCCTAAGAGAGGGCAGTATCCGCTGCCCTCAGGGGAACTGTCTGTCTCTCATGCTTGTTAGGAGGGCTTATCTTCTTCCCTCCACTGGAAGCCAGTAGCAGGATGGCCCGGCTCATCCAAGTGTTTGGGATAGCTTGATTAATCATTCTTGGACTCACCGCCAGCATTTAGGGTATAAGGCGCCTAGTTTTAGCTATGCACTTGGTCTCAAGGTTTGGCTAAGCTTTGACGTGCGTGTGTGTGCATCTCGAGGCCAGCTGACTGAAACTCTGCCTGCATCTTCTTGGAAGTAAACCCGGATCTCTCGTATTGTTTCTTTGGGAACTTCTAAGAACCTATGCAGTCCCTGGCCAGGGTCCATAACACTGACCCACAGTAGGTTTTCAACTATTCAAAATACATGTTAGCAACTGCAGTGTACAAAATGTCAGGAGGAGGAGGAGGAGAAGGGTTGGATTTATACCCTGCCCCTTCACTACCCGAAGGAGTCTCAGAGCGGCTTAAAATCTCCTTTCCCTTCCCCTCCCCACAACAGACACCCTGTGAGGTAGGTGGGGCTGAGAGAGCTCTTTTGAGGACTGCTCATGAGAGAACAGCTCTGAAAGAACTTGTGACTGACCCAAGGTCACAACAGCAGCTGCGTGTGGAGGAGTGGGGAATATCCCAGATTAGACTCCGCGCTCTTAACCACTACACCAAACTGGCTCTACATCAAATAGCACCTCAGGGATCAACAACATTTGTTGGTGTATGAGTTTTTGAGAGTCAAAACTCCCTTTTCTAGATGTTCAAGTCAAGTCGATAGGTAAAGATAAAGGTTTCCCTTGCTCGAAAGCCAGTCGAATCCGACTCTAGGATTGCGGTGCTCATCTCCGTTTCCAAGCCGAAGAGCCAGCGCTGTCCGAAGATATTTCCGTGGTCATGTGGCCGGCATGACTAAATGCCAAGGTACACAGAACGCTGTTTCCTTCCCACCGAAGCGGTACCTATTTATCTACTTGCAATTTCTTGCTTTCGAACTGATAGGTTGGCAGGAGCTGAAACCAGAGACGGGAGCTCACTCCGTCGTGCAGCACTCAGGTCTCGAACTGCTGAACTACCGACCTTCCAGCCTGCAGTTCAGCGTCTTAACCACACTTGAGCCACCGCAGCTCCTTCAAGTCGATAGGACCCATTAACAAATAACAGATCTTGCTACTGAGGCTGCCTTGGTTGCGAGGGCAAGGTATAAAACAAAATAAATAAATAAATACTGCATTCTTAAATCTTACAGAACCCAGTGGGGGGAAAAACACTTAACACTATTGCCTCACTGTTTGTGCGCATGCATTTATATATGTGCACACGAGAGGGAAGATACGTTCCTCCCCATTTAGATATTCAGGTTTCAGAGGGGACTGAGTCTTAAAGAATGACAGCTCAAGTGGGGACAGAAATTTGCTGGGACAGCTATCAGTGTTTATCATACCCGAATACCACCTTTTCTGAGTCGTGCACAAATTCTTCCCTCCAACAACAGACTAGGCTAGGAAAAAAATGAATGGCCAGGGTTCTCCACCAAGCTTTATGGCTGCGTGGGGATCTGAACCCAGACCCTAGCTTGATACCACAATGCCTCCCAAATAGGGACGACTGCATCACATCATGTGAGTCCCGTGTGCATGGACAACCCCTTACATGTTGCAAGTTTCCCTGTAAGTACTTTGTGTTAACAACCTTCAGTAGCAGGAACACAGGAAATTCCACAAACTCCAGGTCTCAATTCATGAGGTGTATTGTACTGAATTTTACCGCCTGGGGGAATGGGAAACTTCCCACAGGAAAGCCAGTCCATACAATGTCTAGCTCAACACGTATACCTCGATCACACAAAGAGCAGACGACGCTGTAAGACAGTTGCTAGCTAAAGACAAAGTTTCAGGAAGAACAATCCTTGCTAGCCTTCAGCCCCACCTATTAGCTGTGCTTGCAAGGAAATATATATTCCTCTGCCTAATCATTACATCAAGGGATTGCACACCTGCAGTCTCAGGGCAGATTTATCACCTTTCTCTGCTCTCTGTGTGAACTAGACCATGAACTGTTCCATCCTTGCATAGCTCTTGTCCTTCCCACTATTTACATTTGTGCTACTAGCAGATTCCATACCCCCCAGGTCTATTCTTGAAGCTATTTCATTATAGAAGGGTCGCTACAAACAAGAAGCATATTTCCTCTGCTTGGTCATGTCTGCCGGGTACGTGACTGTACGTTCGTGTGACCTGGCCCCTTCAGTAAATCTCCATAACCCCGACTGCTATTTTGCAAGGAGAACAACTGGGTAAATGGGCTGCGATTTCCCCCAACAAAAAAAACTCCAATAGGCACTTAAGGCAGCTCATACTGGAAGTATCATTAATACGACCCCCAATCCTATTAACTCATGACAGCGGCAGCGACATTCAGCTACAGCATTTAAAACTCAACACAATTCAACATGATTTGCCGTGATGTGTAAAACCGAACAAAGTAGGGAAGAAGGAGAAGGAGGAGGAGGAGAAGAAGAAGAGGAGGAGGAGGAAGAGCTTTCTTACTCCACTTTTCTCTACCCGAAGGGATCTCAGAGTGGTTTACAATTGCCTTCCCTTCCCCTCCCCACAACAGGGACCTTGAGAGGTAGGTGGGGCTGAGAGAGCTCTGAGAGAACTGTGACTGGCCCTAAGTCACCCAGCAGGCTTCGCATGGAGGAGTGGGGAATCAAACCCGGTTCTCCAGATTAGAGTCCACCGCTCTACACTATGCTGGGAAGATGGGAAGAGGATAAAAAGCAGGGCTGGATGTACGTAGCACCTAAAAGATAACAGAGGTCAGCGTCATGAGATAGAGTTCCACAAATGGGGACCCACCGCAGAAAAGTCAACTTCTTTAGTGGGAAGCCATGTAATATGGGGGAGGGCAACCTGGAAAAGGGCCCCCAACACTGATCACAGCTGGCAGGTATCTGACAAAGGGAGATTTGACTCTTGAAAGAGCATAGGCAAAGAATGTTGTTGGTCTGTAAGCTGTTGCTGGACTCATGTCTAGCTGACAGGCAGGATCACACAGGAAAAGGCCATCAGTCCAGATACCCCCAATCCCACAGAGTCCGCGGCCTTAAATGTCATCCCCAGCACTGTGAACCGTACCTCAAAACATACCAGAATCTATTCAAGACCACTGAGCACCACAGAAACACGCTCACAGAGGCACATCCCTCTAATCAAACTGGCTGCAGTGCTCTCAACCAGCTGACGTTTCTAAAGACTCTGCAAAGACGAAGCCCCACATACAACGTACTACAGTAGCCTACTCTAGACACTACTAGGGCATGAAAAATGAAGACCAGGCCATCCTTCTCTGTGAAGGGGGCTCAAGTGGTGCGTCAACCCATATTAGTAGAAGAGCCTCTTGTGACAGGGAAGGTGCTATCATGAATGGAACAAATTAGGGTTGCCAGCCTCCAGGTGGGGCCTGGGGATCTACTTCTTTTACAACTGCTCTCCAGCTGACAGAGATCAGCTCCCCTGGAGAAAATGGCTGCTTTGAAGGGTGGACTCTGTGGCTGTGTACCATGCCGAGGCCCCTCCCCTCCCCAAACCCCGCCCTCTCCTGGATCCACCTCCAAAGTCTCCAGGTATTTTCCAACCCAGACCTGGCAACCCTAGAACAATTCCATAGAATCCAGCCCATAGTATGCACCACAAATTTTTTTTGGGGGGGGGAATTAAGGGAGATTAAACATTCAAAAGAGGGGTGACAGTTTCCCCCAATTCCTCTCTCCCATTACATCCCCCCCCCCATTCCTAATATTATTTATTTTTATGTATAGACAACCTTTCTCCTTAAGACTCAAGGCAGATTACAAGCATCTAGAATTATCCCATGGCTTTTAACTGAGTCAACGAGAGACAACTGTATCCCCCATCAAAAGTGGGGAACCCCAGGTCCTTCAGGGCTTCGGTCTTCCCAATCAACACTGCCACCACCCTGTCAGAATTCATTTGCTGCTTGCTTCCCTTTAGCCATTCAGTTACAGCAGTCAGGCACTGGGGCTCAGGGATGTTACTGTGTCACCACGGGAATCTGGACAAAGAACTGTATAGCTTGGGTGTCATCAGCATATTGACGGCACCCTATTCTAAAATCACAAATTATGTCTCCCAAGAGATCAAGTAGCATGATGAACAAGACTGAACCTTGTTAAACTTCACAAGGCAAGTCCCACACTACAGAAAACTTGTCCCATACAGCAACCTTCTGAGTTCTGCCCTCAAGGAACAACTGAGACCAATCCTAAGCACATCACTTAATGCCTAAATGTGCTCTTCCCAAGGGTTCATTGAATCGCCAGGACAAAAATTTGGGAGAGGAGGGGGGCTCAGTCTGCAACAGCAGAGCAAATTTACTGCCCACCCCTCCAAAGTGGTCTTAACCCTTCAGAATTGTATGGCTAGATACAGACCAGTGTGCACCATGTGAAGTCTTCTGGGTTTGGGCAAGTAAATCTCTCAGTCTCCATTCTCCATGCATAAAATGGGCACAGTCTTTTTGGTACAGCTTTCAGGGAGAGTGTCCAACAGAATGAGATGTATGTTCAAGTATTTCGCTGGATGAAAGTCACTTAGCAGGCTTAGACCACTCACAAGGTGGTGTGAGGATATCAGGGGGTAACCCTACAAAAATAACGGCTGAGTTCCGTGAAGGAAAAGCGGGCAACATATATGACAAAAACTTTCAAAGTATTTTGCATAAGTAGCACAATACAATGCTCAAGATGTTGCATGAAAATCAATTTGCCCTCTTTTGAAAATGGATGCAGAAATCCAACTGGGCATTGCACACAAAATGCAGAATGCTCCTGAACACATTTGGGTGCTTTAAAGACCAAAGGAGGTATTGCATTCTGTGGTATTTTGCCTTTTCTTCTGTCCACCTGAAAACAGGCACACGAGTCAAGCGAGTATTCAGATCAAAAACTGATTTACTGTAAAGTACTCAGAAGTAGTCTGGAACACAGATTACTAAAACATTAATGTTATAGCTACATCAGAAACAGAAAATGGAACTGTCACAGAGTGTATGCAACTGTTCCAGAGAAAGAGGGGGAAGCTGCAGAGAAGATGAATGAATTCTTTGTATCAGCTTACATTGCAGTAGATGCTGGAAAGATACCAAACACCTGAACATCAGACGAGTATGTCTAACAAGAGCTGGAAAAAAACCCCTACATTTTACTACTAATTGACAATGAACCATAATGCATCAGTAAGGCAACAATTCAACAGTTCTTTAGGAACTCTAAATGCAAAACCCATTAACTTGAACTCCCCACCGTCGGCAGAGGAAAGTCCACTGCCCTCCTTCCAGAGTGTCCTTAACCCCCTTCAGAAATGTGTGGCCGGATACAGACCAGTATGTGTCCTGCAATGTTTTCTGGGTTTGGGCAAGTATGTCTCCCACTCCCAATTCCTCATGCATAAAAATGGGGGCGATCTAGTCAGTACAACAAACTAATGAGCACATGAAACTGCTTTATTCGGAAAGAGCAAGAGTCCAAGTAGCAACTTAAAGACCAACAAAATATGTGGCTCTTGCTCTTTTCGACTGCTACAAATAGACTAGCACGGTTTCCCATCTTGATCTCGCTTTATATGGAGTCAGCCCCCTGGTCTAGCAAGGGCAGTACTGTCTAATCTGACTGGCAGCAACTCTCTCGGGTAGAGGTCTTTTCCCATCATCTGCTACCTAATGTTAGTGATGCCAGGGATTGGACCTGGAATCTTCTACAGACAAAGCAGATGTTCTACTGAGCCACCCCTGCACCCAGGTAAGTCGACAAAATATCCATACTTTGCCTTTACCCCCTCTTTTTCACATAGGTAACAGCTGAAATGGGACAAGAGAAGGCAAATGAGATAGGGAAAGGGGTTAGGTGAACAAATAAATGAACAGCCTCCTATCATCTGACAGTCCAGTAGGGATTTAAACGATGGGTCACGAAGAATGATAGTTTCCAATAAAAGCTGCAAGATACATTGAGCATTTTTTTCATGTTTTTCCCCCTCATTGCAAGTTTCACATTCCCGCACTGCAAGTTCTAACAATTTTTGCATGCTACTGATCCAATGCAAGTGAACTCAACAGCATTCTAGGGTCCTAGTATGAACCAATTTGATTTATCAAAAGTGTCCTATGAAGTCGCCATTGTACATATTTGTCGAAGGCCGATAAAGATGGCATACAGTGGAGAATTGCGGAGGTGGCAGGGAGATTTGGGGGGTATTCTAGTCACAAAAACCAAATTATTATCTGCACTTCCTGATGTAACGAGTTACTACTTGGCAGCTCCAGAGCCTATGCAAGTGATCCAACTTGAGGAAGTTTACATCTCCAGTTAATCTTTCTGGTGTCCGATAAACTCTTAGAAAGTTTTTTGCTTAATGGATCATAGCCAGAGGTTCAGAGATGTCATGTAGTGTTAGATCTAAGGGCACATTTCCTTCATGGGAGTGGCCATGCCATTCTCCAGAACAGATTAAGACTCTTTGAGCGTGTCCAGAGGTTTGTTTGTTTTTTAATTAAATGCAGACTTCTGCGATTTACTAGAATTCTGTAAAGACTGTAATGTAAATGATATCTCGGAGACAGCACAGACTTTCAAGCCAATATAGACATTGTAAGGGGGGGAGATAATTGGATATATAGTCACCATAAATTAGCCGGCAACTTCTATTTGAAGTGCAGAGGTCCACGTTTGAGAAGATCTCCTTCTAGTTATTTGGATTGTCTTTCCAAAGTCCCAAATCCCTCACATGACTCACGGCATCCACATTATTGTTGTTGATCTGATAGGGGAACTCAGTTTAGCCAAAGTGTATTAAAAGTTTCATGGGAGTAGATATCCATCTTACGTTTCCCCCCACCACCACCACATTTACAGGGCAATCATCGGCGCTTCCTCCTGGGTAAACAAAACCCTCTCAGTCTTCACAGAGCAGATCCTGTGGTCTCGAATCGTCAAGCCAATAGGGTCTTTCTCACAACATAACGGTGAACCTATCTCTGTTGAAATCTTTAATCTTCTACTGACATTTTAACATGTACCTTTCTGCTAAAATCATCCTTCTGCCCAGAAGTCGGAAAAAGTAAACAACTGAATTCAGCATGAAAAGAAGACAGGAACCATCTGCCCCACCCCCCCAATGGGCAAATGGATCCACGTTATTTTGGTAAGCACTTTGGTAAGAAATAAAATGAGGGTGTTACCAGACAACTGAATTCAGCATGAAAAGAAGACAAGAACCATCTGCCCCACCCCACCCAATGGGCAAATGGAGCCACATTATTTTGGTAAGAACTTTGGTAAGAAATAAAATAACTGAGGGTGTTACCGGGGGGGAAAGTATTTGTCCATTTACAACCAGATACCGGAAACAGTATTTGTATTTGTACCACAATGCAGCTCAGGGTGACTCTGTCTGTTATGCCGGCTAGTCTACCAAACACGGACCGTTTTCAATTCCCAACTTAACTCCGAGACTTTGCGGCAAGATGTGGGAACTTTTTCAGTAGCTTCCTCTGTCTGTTTCTCTCCCCGCTTGTCTTCTTGAATTGCTCGTGCAAATATTTTTCAAGGCAGAGCCTATTAAAACACTCTACATTTTTTTCAACAAGCAGAATCGCTTCCTGTTGTGCTTTGCATTCAGATGCCAGGGTATTGGCCATTCTCTGAAAGTGTACCGAATGACGCGTCCCAAGAAGTCATATCTCCATCCGCCTGGCCAATCTTTCTCCTGGCCTGTCTGCAAGACATGTAAAGCATCTTCCCTTTCCTGAAGGACCTGGCCCATCCTCTCCATAGACATTTCAACTATTCCCAACCATTCTGGAGCTGGCATCGGGACCCTCCGCTGTTTCGCTTCTTGCTCCAAGGTCAAGAGCAATACTCCCTCTAAACTGTGGAGTCTTGTGAGCAAAAACTGTACTTTGTGAGCTGCTGGCATTAAAGTTGTGAGCAGGTGATTTGGCCACTGCATAAAATAGTTTGCTCTGGAGCCATCCCTTCCTGAGCTAAGACTAAAATGTGTGAGCCAGAGGCTAAAAAACTGTGAGCTGGCTCCCACTAACTCAGCTTAGAGGGAACACTGGTCAAGAGCATGTTCCGCTCTTTGAGGAGACCATACCAAAATTTATGCAGATCCTCACTGTTCTTGCCTCGGAGCTGTTCTACTGTCCAAGAATCTCAAGACTTGACGTCTGTCTCTCCCCAGTTTCTGGGATAATCAAAAAAATTCCTCTAACCTTTTCAGCGGGAATGAAACATGCAACGACGCACAGGGAGGGAACAGTTCCACTTTCGCCTTCTCCATCTGCAGAACATGGCAGGTTAATCTAGAGTACGCAAGAAGAGCCGGCAGAGCTCAGCCACTGTCATGATAAAGGCAGGGGTCATTTCATCGAAAAAGAGGTGCAGGAGTTCATTAGCATAACTCATTAGCATAACTTATTTGCATACACCACACCCCCTGACATCACTGGAAGTGTGTCAGAAGGCAACACCCACCACTCAGGCTCCACTGGACTGTTTTGGATTGCTAGCTATGGGGGGGGGGAGTGCAGATGTGTTCTTGCAGAGGAGGGAGAGCTTGTACCTGAATAAAACTTGGTCTTAAAGGTGCCACTGGACTGTTTCGGGCTGGGGGGCCGGGGGGAGCTCTGCAACTTACCTGGCTGCTTCTTGCTCTGACTGAGGGCTGCTGGGAGCAGGGGGTGGGGCTTGTTGCATGTGCCCGCCCCCTGGACTCTTTATTGCTGGAGCTCCACTCCTGTGCACTCCTGCAGGAAATGACCCCTGCATAAAGGAAAAGGGAATTGGGAAGAGGGAATGGGAAGGGAGGGGAGAGAGAGAGAAAAAGAAAATGAAGAAACAAAAAACAAAAACGAAAAAAGGGTTTTATATTATATTTTGTAAAAAGAGAAAAAGAAGGAAAAAAGAAAAGAAATATACATTTCTTTGATAACTTGGCTCTTGAAAGTCTATAATAATCTGTCATACGTCACTCAGAGAAGGCCCAAAAAAATTAAAAAATGAGAGGGGGGGGCAGTTGTGTTTTTGTCCAGTGTGCTGATTCCTCTATGGTTCCTTAGTCTGAAGGGAATGGTCCAGAGTCTTCTCATTATTTTTATACGCTGGGAGTTATCAGAGATGGTACTCTGATAGGTAGTATTTAGAACATGAAATTAATTTATATCTTCCTGTTGAGACATCTGTTTGTTGAATCTGCCAAACTGCTCTTTTTTGCTGAGTCACATCAGAGCCAAAGCGCGGATCCCTTCAAATAAGCACCCCCCCCCGGGGCAAAAGGGGGGGGGCAACCAATTGTTAGTCCATAAGAGTAGATAATCCACAAATATGTGCCGTGAGATAAAATTTATCTGAGACATAAGAATACAGGTTATTTCATCTGCTTCAGTTGTTTCCGCTCTGTTTTAAGTTAGAGCTTTTGTGAGAGAAGTAGTTGAGTTAGGCACAGTTCAATAGTTCTGCACTGTCATAAATCTCTTGTTAGTTCATTCTCTGTACTTTGTACTTTATAGTCCATGAATTTCCAGAAATTCTCTTACTGGTGAAGTCAGACGCTGCTGGGAACCTGTCAGCCTTCCAAGATAAGTTGTAATTCCAAGGTAGATCTTTAGAAATGAGCCAAAAAAATTACAAATTTATGAAAAAAGAAAAAGGAAATATAAATAGAGGGGGGGGTCAACCTTTGCCAGCAAAAGCCCCCTTATTCTCCTCTGACTTTGGTGTTATCAGAACCCAAGTGGAGACTGAGTAAATCACCCTCCCCCCCCCCCATGGATTCACCTATCAGTTAGATCTCTAGGGGGAGATGTCAGGGTGGAGGAATAAATTCTTTCTCTCCTGGCGTGAATACGCCTTCAGTGAGATAAGTCTGGAGAAGTCTGGAGCTTTTAAAAGTTTTCCTGTTCAGGTCGCCATTTTCCCAGAAGTCCAAGTAAACAAGAACCATTGAGGTAAAGAATTATAAGAAAACAGTTGTGATCAAGGAGCACAAAAGGAAAACCTTCAGCTGTAGATTCCTTCACTCTTGAGTAATCAAAGATATTCAGCAAGAATGTGTTTTAAATTAAAAAGGTGCTTGACAAAATTATGTCAAGTCACTTACAAGTCCTCAAATGGGAGCAGGGAATACGCCCCCCCCCCAAAAAAAAAAATGGTACGGATGTTTTCCTATGTGAATGTCTTTGATAAATTCAAGAGTCACCATTAATGAGTTGCTCCCTACCGCGTCGCTGAACCCTCATTAGAGTACTTTAGCACAAAACACCTGGCTGCACATGAAACAACACGGAGATCTAACAGCGTACTGTGACGTCACCCATGTCAAACCATTCTCAGAAATATCAGCAGCGCCGGCAAGCACATGGCCCTAATGTGGAATCAGAACAATCACTTTAAAGTTCCATGTGAAATGGGAAGAGGAAACCCCACATAATCGGAATATACAAAACTGCCAATACAGAGTCTGACCACTGGCCCATCGGAATTCCCTGTTCTGACTGGCAAGAGCTTTCCAAGACCTCAGGAAACAACTCTCACATTGCCTAAATAGCAGAAATTTAGTGAGAATCAGTTTGGTGTAGTGGTTAGGAGCGTGGACTCTAAACTGTGAAAAATGGGTTTGCTTCCCCACTCCTCCACATGCAGCTACTGGCGCAACCTTGGGTCAATCACAAATTCTTTCAGAGCAGTTCTCTCAAGAGTAGTTCTCGAATTCAAAAAATTTAAAAAAATTTTTTTTAAAAAAAGAGCAGTCTCTGTCAAGAGCTCTCTCAGCCCCACCTACCTCGCAGGGTGCCTGTTGTGGGGAGGGGAAGGGAAAGGAGATTGTAAGTCGCTCTGAGACTCCTTTGGGTAGTGAAGGGCGGGGTATAAATCCAAAGGGCGGGGTATAAATCCAATCTCTTCTTCTTTTAATTGAATCTGGGATTCACATAAAGCCAAGTGTTTTACCATCAACTCCAGTCCATTCACCCTATTCCAATTTTTCCCCCCATTATTGTGATGGGTCTTTGGGAGCCTTCTGGTTAATCTCTCACAAGCATTGCGTTTGAGAGAACTGAATATATAGGTATGGGGTATCTCCATGAGTTGGAAATATGAGCTGCCGCTGTTTCATTTGTATGTACCGACCAGCAACAACCTCCTTGGTAGAGATGTTGCAGTGTGCTGTGATGAATTCAACTGAAGGCCTTTATACCCTTCTCACGATTCCCTTCAGGAAATCAGGGGCCACGCGAGATTCCCATGAAGTACGAGAAGCACCCAGTTCAGATATTGCTCAAATGCTTCAATAAATCCAGCACCGTTTAGAATTAAAGCGAACAGCCATTGTATCTGCTATTCCATGACAGTAATAATAGATCGCTAGCCATTAGGGAAAGATTTCATAACTTTGACTTGACATCATTTATCTCTTTTCGGCTGTTCGCTTGGAAAATGGTGTATAATTCCATTCAGTGAGCGGTTACTTATTTCACAGCTAGCAACATGGATAATTCTACATGGAATTTGAACACGTTTTGGTGGCAGAACACACATAATGCTCCCGATCGTAATTAAGAGGCAGGCCACAGGGCTGTTCCTTAGTCCTTTCCTCCTCCATGATGACTTCATACAGACATACATGAAAAGCTACACTGGGGACCAATATTAACAACTTTTTTTGTTCACCCGAAGATGTCAAGAATAACCAGAAAGGTATAGATACTGCTAAGAATCATGCAGTCAGATACAGAGTGAAGAGGTAACTTCATGGAACTCACATGACTTCTTGACGCAAGTACGACTCATTAACAACTACGAGATGCCCCTTGTATTGTACTGCAGTACACTAACAATGCCATCTTAAGCAGAGTTACACCCGTAAAGTCAGTGGGCTTACGAGATTGTAACCTTGCTTCAAATGGCACTGTAAATCACACTGGGCTGGATCAGGTCAGAGACTGTCTTGTCTAGCACTGTTCGCAAGAGCTGCCTCCTAGGACCAATTCACACATTATAGAGAAGAAGAAGAAGAAGAGAAGAGATTGGATTTATACCCCGCCCTTCACTTGGAGTCTCAGAGCGGCTTACAAACTTCTTTCCCTTCCCCTCCCCACAACAGACACCCTGTGAGGTGGGTGGGGCTGAGAGAGCTCTGGCAGAAACTGCTGTTTTTCAAGGACAGCTGTGCCAGAGCTTGTGACTGACCCAAGGTCACATCAGCAGGTGCAAGTGGAGGAGTGGGGAATCAAACCCGGTTCTCCCAGATTAGAGTCCGCACACTTAACCACTACACCAAACAAGTTGGGTCCAGGGTCCTGATCAATGCTCCCTCTAAGCTGTGGAGTCTAGTGAGCAAAAATTCCACTTTGTGAGCTATTGGCATTAAAGTTGTGAGCAAGTGAGTTGGCTACTATATAAATTAGTTTGCTCTGGCACCATCCTTCCTGAGCTGAGACAAAAATGTGTGAGCCGGAGGCTACAAAACTGTGAGCTAGCTCACACTAGCTCAGCTTAGAGGGAACACCGGTCCTGATCCTATGTCCTGTGTAACAGTCACATGTGAACTGCAGATTCTCTTCCGTTCTAGCGTGTGCAGCAATTATGGCACACATGGAGAAAGGGCTTAACACCTCCCATGCCATTTTCCTGACCAGCAACCGTCCTGACAGTGCATCGTTTGGCCCATTTGGGAAATCCACATGTACACTTGAGGGTTTCTTCAACAGGCTAAATATTGCCCCCCCCCCCATGAACCATCTCAGTTCAGGAAAGGGGAGGAGGAGGAGGAGGAGGAGGAGGAGGAGAGTTGGATTTATACTTCACTCGGTTTATTTCACTTCACTCGGAGTCTCAGAGCGGCTTACAATCTCCTTTCCATTCTTCTCTACACAACAGACACCCTGTGAGGTAGGCGAGGCTGAGAGAACTCTGAGAGAACTGTGACTGACCCAAGATCACCCAGCTGGCTGCATGTGGAGGAGTGGGGAATCAAACCCGGTTCTCCAGATTAGAGTTAAGTGCGTGGACTCTAATCTGGGAGAACCGGGTTTGATTCCCCACTCCTCCGCTCGCACCTGGCTGGATGACATTGGGCAAGCCATAGTTTTGTCAGAGCTGTTCTTGAAAAAGAGCAGTTTCTGTCAAAGCTCTCTCAGCCCCAGCTCTCTCAGCCTCACAGGGTGTCTGTGCTCTGAGACTCCTTTGGGTAGTGAAGGGCGAGGTATAAATCCAATCTCTTCTCTTCTTCTCTTCTCTTCTTAACCACTACACCAAACTGGCTGACTGGAGTGGGTTACAGGGACCATATCACGCCAATCTTGCCCCACCTTCACTGGCTTCCAATTTGCTTCTGGGCTCAACTCAAGGTGCTGCTACTGAACTTTAAAGCCCTGTACAGCTGGGAACATACCTTAAGTACTGCCTTCTCCTATAAGAACCTACCCATTTTCCCTCTGGTCATCCTCAGAGGCCCTGCTTCAATTGCTCCTACCCAAGAACCAGCCTTCTCGGTCTTGGCACCAAAATGCTGGAACTCCCTCTCCAGGGAGGTTTGTCTCTCTCCCTGCAAGCAGGTGAAGACCTTTTTGTGTTGTCTGGCATATCCCCAATAACGGCATTGGCACCCCTTCTAGTGCTGAGTGTTTATGGGTCGTAGGCAGGGGTCATTTCCTGCAGGAGGACACAGGAGCGGAGCTCCGGCAGTAAAGAGCCCAGGGGGCGGGCACATGCAACAAGCCCCACCCCCTGCTCCCAGCAGCCCTCAGTCAGAGCAAGAAGCAGCCAGGTAAGTTGCAGTGGCACCTTTAAGACCAGGTTTTATTCAGGGACAAGCTCTCCCTCCTCTGCGGGGACAGATCTGCACGTTCCTCTCCCCCCCCCCCCAAATAGCTAGCAATCCAAAACAGTCCAGTGGAGCCTGAGTGGTGGGTGTTGCCCTCTGACACACTTCCGGTGATGTCAGGGGGGGTGGCACATGCAAATGAGTTATGCTAATGAGCTCCTGCACCTCTTTTTCTACGAAATGACCCCTGGTCGTAGGGACCCTATCACGCCTGTCTTGTTCCACCTACATTGGCTTCCAATTTGCTTCTGGGCTCAATTCAAGGTGCCGAGATTGAACTGTAAAGCCCTGTATGGCTGGGACCAACATACCCTAAAAACCACCTTCTCCTATACGAACCCCCCAAATGAACCAACCCATTCACTCTTTTGGCATATCCCCCAGTAACGACGTCATCGGCCCTCCTTCCAGTGCTGCGTGTTTATGTGTTTTTAACTGGACTGTGTAATTTTAACTGTATTTTTAACTGTTTAAATGCTTTAACGTTCACCACCCTTGTGGACCTTGACCGGGTGGAAAGGCAACATAAAAATGTTTTAAATAAAATGAATGTTCAAATAAAATAAATCTAGGCTTTCCCCCCAAAAAAGCAACAGTCTATATTCTATAGTAGTGAATTCCATAAGTTACCGATGCCTTGATTGAAGGCGCGATTCTAAGGACCAGGGCCACAACTATGGTATTTAAAACAGTTCATATCCATTGTGACGATCTGCCTGTCACTTTCAACACATGTGTCACTTTTCAGTCCTCAAAAGTTAAGAACATAAGAACATAAGAGACGCCAATGTTGGATGGGCCTTTGGCCTGATCCAACACTCTGTATCACACAGTGGAAATACCAGGTGCCATCAGGAGGTCCACCAGTGGGGCCAGGACATTAGAAGCCCTCCCACTGTTGGCCTTCCAAGCACCAAGAAGACAGACCATCACTTGCCCCAAAGTCCCTATCTATACCTTGTGGCTAATAGCCACTGATGGACAATGCTTTCACATACACTGTGACCAACTCAAAGCGACTACCTTTTCCTCAAAAGGCTGTTCACGACAGCTCATGCTCCAAAATTACACGCACACTGCTCTGATCTCTTTGCTATTTGTAGCAATCACACAAGACACCGCTTACACATCCTGAACGGGAATAAACTCGGCTGTTGCGCAGGATGGAACGCCTCTCTCTCTCTCTCTCTCTCTCTCTCTCTCTCTCTCTCTCTCTCTCTCATCCATTATGCAAATCTCCAAAGAGCAGCTAAGCAGCGGTGAAATTAATGCAGTCAATAAGATTAGCCACCCATCTAAGTTAATTTTCGCTTTGGCAAAACAAAAGCAGTCTTCTTATTTTCTCATTTAAAAGAAACGTTGTTGTCTGTTCTGACTCTCGGGCAACTCAGCTCGCAACACACTTGTTGGCCCGGGGAAAAAAATATCTGTACACAGGAGATAAATCCAACAGCACTTTGCACTGCATGACAAAAAAGGACAGCACTCCAAAGCCAAACTATTGTTTCTCAGACTTATTTAGGAAGGAAGTGCTGATGCAGACATGCATGTTCATTCAGTGATGACCCCACGTGTGTGAATGCGCAATCACAGATATAGCTTTCCAGAGGGAACCATCGCATCTCATCCGACATGGTGCCTCTCAGATGAAGTTCCCACTTTTGACAAGTTTTGGATAATCAAGCATAGAGAAATAAGATACAAGCAGGGCTCTTTTTGTAGAAAAAGCCCAGCAGGAACTCATTAGCATAATAGGCCACACCCAACAGCAGAAACCTATTAGCCTATTAGGCCACACCCCTGACAGCACAGCTCATTAGCACATTAGGCCGCACCCCCATGTTACCAGAAGTGTGGTCATCCAGCCACACCCACCTTTTGCTTGTTATTCTGTTTACCCTGTTTGTTGTCCAAACCCAGGGCTTTTTTGGTAGCAGGAACTTCTTTGCATGTTAGGCCACACACCCCTAATGTAGCCAATCCTAATGAGTGTCTGCTGTTGGGTGTGGCCTATTATGCTACTGAGTTCCTGCTGGGCATGGTCAACTTGGGAGCCAGCCGGAACTCCGTTCCTGTGCGTTCCTGCCCAAAAATAGCCCTGGGTACAAGCAAGTGTGAATCAGACCTTAGCCCAATAGTATTCACTGAAACACACTTCCAAGAGCTCAAACATGTAATAACAAACCAAGGACTGAGTAATTCTTCTCCCCTCTTAATCTCCTTGCACCTTTCATGAATAATGTGTTCTATGTCACAGACACATTAGCAGCTTAATTAAAAGCATGCATTTAACTTCCAATAAATTGCACCCTGTGTGCATTCCAGAATGAAGAACCAACAGCTACTTGTCCAAGGTTCACCAATGTTAAGATACAGTAGTGGTCTTAATCACAAATTGTACAAGAATGGTGTTTGTCCTGGGTGTCCAGCACCACTGAGCTAATAATTTGCATGGAAGTATGTCCAACTGGTGACCCGCCATGCCAACAGAGCCCAGCAGCAGCAGAATGTGGTCTTTTGGGAAGCTGATGATAATCCAATTTTTGTAGATGCAGGCATGAAGAACACCTGGAAGTTTACAGTACTTCTAGTGGGCTTCATAGATAGTAGGAGAGCCAAAAAATGTCAACTCCTGCTTTAATATTTTTAAGAGGGGGGAAATTTTTATTTTGTGCTTTTATTATTGGTTATAAAACTGTAAGAGTAAAATGAGAATGTAAGAAAACCCCTGCAATGCCCTCTTCACTAAAACTCCGTAACACACCTTTCATGATACATGAGGCACCTTTAACAATACATGCACGCACACAAAAGCTTATACCCACAATTAAACTTTGTTGGTCTTCAAGGTGCCACTTGACCAAATTTTGTTCTACCTTTTGAACAGTTGATCACACCCCTTACATTCAATGTACCGTCCCAAGTTTCTGACCCGACTTTCAAACATGCAACAACAACAATTTAAGCTAAATTTTTATAGTGGGATACATTCCTCGAAATGGGCAAATAAGCAAGTTTGCAGGTTCATGCATAGTTGAGGTATATTTAGCTAGAGAACTACATCGGTTGTCATAAACGGTGGAATGGCTAGTAGAATAATAAAGATGAGAAAGCAGATCTTCATCTGTTCTCATTCAGAGGTTTGTTCAAACTACAGAACGTGCTATGAAAACAGAATTCCCCACCTGTAGAGGCTAATATCTAGGTAGGTAATAATATCTAGAGCTGTCAATCAACCACTACCATTGTGGTCTGACCAATAGCTTGAGCTTTGTCAGCTAACCATTAGACAGGTCTTGAGGTCAACATCCTAACCACCAGTGCTAGAGTAAATGGACTGATTTTCCCAGATGTCTGAAGCTCATCCAGAAACTGAATCCACAGAGTAGGTCCAGAACAGCCTCATAAGCTTCAATAAGAAGCAGTGACATCAACACCACACACTACCTTGGAAACCCTGCTTTGACTTTCATGCTACATGTGGAACCTGAGCCAATGTTCCAGCACTGTGTAATGTATCCCACAGGAGGGAAGCCAGAGAGATTATTTGGCTTGAAAGTTACAGCAGAATCTGAAGTCTGTGACAGTGCCCCATGCATGACCCTTGCTGTGGCGTCCCCAGACGGTCTGCAGCGAAGTCTAAAACAGAAATGTGAGGACATGCTCCTGAAACTAGGGCCAAATAATCCAGGTCCTTCCAAGTCTGCGGACATTTCCACTAACCAGTAGTGGGCCCGGAAAAGACTCATGTTCTGATAGGGGGTCCATGCACCATTTGTTTCTTGAGATACCCTGTACCCCATCTTTCCCTCCCCCACAAAGAGGCCCAAGGTAGCTCATACAACATGACAAATTAAACTATTGACGTCCACAAAAAAGCATCAAACTTGACTGCCATGAGGTGAGCCTTCTTCACTAAAACTCCCTAACACACTTTCCTGAAACCTGGCAAGCGCCTAACGATGCCGCGAGAGAACATCTCACAAGGTTGGGGCCGCTGCCAGAAAAGGCCATGAATGTATGGAGACCATTATAACCACCACCCTGTGGGGTGAAACCCCAAGCAAACGGTGCTGCGTGAAGTAGAACTCACACGGAGGTTCAAGCAAGGAGTGACAGTCTCCTTGGCATACTTGTGAAGAGCTTTCAGTGTAAGAAATAACACCTTGAATTGGGCACAGAAATGAATGGGCAACCAATGAAGATACTGGAATAATATCTTCAAATCGGTTTGCCCTAGCCAAAACAGATGTTGTTGCATTTTTTATGTTTGTCAACTGAAACTAGAATTGTCTTCAAAGGCAGCCTTATGAAGAGTAAGTTACAGTAGTCAGGCCTCAAGGTTTACAACGGCACAGATCTAGGTGGCTGGATCAGTTTAGTCTAGGTCGGAGGGATAACCGATGCATCAAATACAACTGACAAGACACTTTTCAAAAGCACAACAGGTTTTCCCCGCCACCATCAGCATGGTAGGGACAAAATAGAACTCACAAACTTGTCAGAGAATCAGCTATAAATCAGGTCACCGCATCCAAGGTTGGCAGAGCGACTCCTTCTGGAATATCGGTCATACCGATCGGCACCACCTCCACCTTATCTGGATGCAGCTTCACCTTCTTTTCCTCACCTGCTTCATCACTGTCAAACTCTGCCTTGAAAACCCTAACAGTAGGTTAGCCCAAGGTTGTTCTGGGTCCAGCCCATGAAAAAAGGGCATACACTGGACTTACTTTTCTGTGCAGTTTCTAGTGAGGTACTTTCGGGGTTGGAGTCAAAATCCCTGACAGGCAGTGTTCCCTCTAAGCTGAGTTAGTGTGAGCTAAGCTTTTTAGCCTCCAGCTCACAGATTTTTGTCTTAGCTCAGGAAAGATGGCTCCAGAGCAAACTAATTTATGCGGCACCCAAATCGCTCGCTCAGAACTTTAATGCCAGGAGCTCACAAAGTAGAGCTTTTGCTCACGAGACTCCACATCTTGTGGGTTGTATTCCCCAGTATTTGTATAATTTGGATAGCCCTAGCCATCGAAGAGCTTTTTCCCTTGCTCGAGTAAATGCCTTTCCATCGAAACTACTGTATGGTAGGTTTCATAATATTCCTAAGTATGAACGGAGATGTGACTGTGGTTCAAGCTCTCTTGATTCAATTGATCACATACTGCTGGACTGTTCGTTGCATGTATCTGCTAGGAAAAAATGGTTAAACTCTTGGTTGCAAGGTAAATATCACCTTTCTAATGAAAGAAAATGTCAAATTCTATTGAATGATACAACAGCAGAGATTACAGTGGCAGTGGCTAAATTTTTAGTTGATGTGATAAGAGTGAAAAATTTGGGAAACTCCGTTTCATGATTTTATAATTATTCCAGTTTTTTAGCTGACTGTGTCACTTTCTGTTTCTGATTTTAATGTTGTATATGCTATTAAAGGTTTATTGATTGATTGATTGACTCCACATCTTAGAGAGCGCATTGCTAACAGGCTGTCTATATTATAAAACTACAGACTTTAAAAGTGACCTGTGGTAGTTGTTCCCAACCTTTTTGGAGTATGAGGCCCCCCCCCTTTCAATGCCATTTTTTTTTGCAGTCCTCCAGATAATACTCATTATACCACTAGTATCCGTTGCTTGAGAAAACAGATAATGACAAAAAGCAATTCAACAATGCTTTTAAATAAATGTGTATTTTATTAATCACAACAGTATCCACATATGGACAGTGCGGTACAGTGGTTAGAGTGCTGGAATAAGATCTGGGAGGTCGAGGTTTGAATCCCCACTGCCGTGGAAGCTTGCTGGGTGACCTAGGGCCAGTCACATGCTCTCAGCCTAACCTACCTCACAGGGTTGTTTTGAATATAAAATTGGAGATGAGGAGAATGCTGGAAGCGACTTTGGTTCCCCACTGACGAGAAAGGTTGGGGTATAAACAAAATAAAGAAGTACCTTTGAAAAACAGTAATACGCAAGCAGGAACCTACAAGAACCTGTGGGACGCATCCCATATGCAGGAAGGGCAAGATAGAAATTAAATTAAATTAAAGTAATAATAAATAATAAATAAAATATCATTTTCCCCTCTCCCACTATTTCCTCTTCCCCTTTCCTGAAAGCCCCCATAGTCTCTCCCCTTTTCTGGCTTCCTTCTCTCCTAAAGTGGCCAACATCCATCTGAGGGCTGGAGATCTCCTGGAATCATGACGGATCTCCCAGCTACAGTGATCGGTTCTCCTTAGGGTTGCCAGATCAAGGTTTAATTTCTTTATTTATTGGATTTATTAATCACACAATCCCTGCTATTGCAGGGTTCCGGGTGATGTATAGTATCCATAAAACACAATCAGATAAAATCAATAAAACATTAAAAGCACATATTCAAAGAAAATAGATGGTGAATACTAATTGGCTGGGAAATCCCTGAAGATTCCCTCCCACCCCGTTCATACCTTGCTATGCCCCGCCCCCTGCCCCCCACCTTTTTACTCAAAGAAACTGAAACCTGGAATACTGTGGTTGCCTAGCAACAGTCACTGAGGGACTCTGTTGCTAAAAGCGACAGGCACTCCTTTTATCATTGTTGGGATTTTTTTAAAGCTGCCCAGAGTTGTTGTTTTTTGAAACAAAAATCACATTTTTCTACAAACCTAGACCCCTTTTCAGGTTTGTAGAAAGACCTGTCTTGCCCGTTCACAGCTCCAGCCACCGGATTTAAGTACACAAAGATATCCTGGCTTCACTTCTAAGATAACACGTGCGCGATATTATTTATTCGACCTACAGAAGGTATGTTTGCTTATTTATCGTATTGAGTTATTTAATGAGACACCTCTTGCTCTTTTGCAGTTTTCAGAGACAGAAAATTTGGTTTAAGGGTAGACTTGACACAGTATAAGAAAGCTACATATGTTCGTATAGTTTGGAGTTACTAGTTAAAGCTGCCTAAAATGATCCCTTTGCTCACACTGTTCGGTTTGAATCCAGTGGCACCTTAACGACCAACCAAGTTTAATTCTGGGTAGAAGCTTCCACATGCACATGAAAACTTATACCCAGAATAAAACTGTTTTGGTCTTCAAGGTGCCACTGGACTCAGACTTCGTTCTGTTGCTTCAGACCAACACATCTACCCACCTGGATCTATCTTAAAGGGAACGGGAGTTGGCTTGCGTGCCCAATGCGCTTTAGACCTTGACCAAGCCCAGGGGTCATTGTGTAGAAAAAGAGCTAGGGGAACTCATTAGCATATGCCACACCCCCTGACATCAGGGGCCCAGCGGTGGACCTGCAAGGCCAGCGGGAGTGCGAGGAAGCCCCGCCAAGGCCCTCCCTGGCCCCAGGCAGGCAGGGGTGGGGAGAGGCGGGGAGGAAGCAACTTACCCTCCCTCTTCTCCTGCCTCCTCCTGGCTGAATGAGGGCCGGAAGCGGGGCGGCCGGAAGCAGGGGGCGGGGCTTCGTCATGTGCCCCGCCCCCGTACCTCACCCGGGGGAACTGCGATCCCCCGCGATCCCCCCCGAAATGACCTCTGACCAAACCACTGGTGTTTGCTTATTTTTTTTCTCGATTTGAAGCCCACTTTTCAGTGGTCAGTTGGATCCCAATGGAGCTCACAGGTATCAGAATCTAACACAAATAATAATTAAAGGACAACAGAAAACGTTCCTTGTGGAGAGGATTCTCCGCTGTGCTGGATCCAGCCATGCTCAAGGGCTGCCAACGGCTCCCCCTCGCCATGGCCTTAGTGACGGCACTTGGAATGGAGGAAGGGGGGAACCTCTGTCCCAGAATACACTGCTGGATCTCTAGGCACGCGTGCTGAGCTGCAGGTCTTCCCCACAGCGGACAATGGAGCGATTAGTAACCCAGGCGGCCAAATAAATGAGAAGTCCAGGGCAGTGTTCCCTCTAAGCTGAGTTAGTGTGAGCGAGCTCACAGTTACTTAGCCTCCGGCTCACACACTTTTGTCTTCGCTCAGGAGGGATGGCTCCAGAGAAAACCAATCTATGCAGGAGCCAAATCGCTCGCTCACAACTTTCATGCCAGCAGCTCACAAAGCGGGATTTTTGCTCACAAGACTCCACCCGCTTAGAGGGAGCATTGGTCCAGGGGCACCTTCATGAGGAACAAAACTTATTCCAGCACAAACGTTCTTGAGTCAGAGCTCACTTCAGACGTCTGGGGGGCAACCCCTCTTCCCCCCCACATTTACCAGGCTGCCCTGGGGTGGTCGAGCAGGAGATGCCACATCTGGGGAATCTCCTGGACCTCGATAGTTTCCTGAAGCAGCTCTGGACCTTTCTGGGCTGGCAGAGATGTGGGAGGGACCAGGGGACACATGAACCTGCCTTACACCAAATCAGACCCTGGGTCCATCAAGGTCAGTATTGCCTACTCAGACTGGCAGCAGCTCTCCAGGGTCTCAGGCCGAGGTCTTTCACATCACCTACAGCCTGACCCTTTTAGCTGGAGACCAGTGTTCCCTCTAAGCTGAGTTAGTGTGAGCTAGCTCACAGTTTTTTAGCCCCTGGCTCACACATTTTTGTCTTCGCTCAGGACGGATGGCTCCAGAGCAGACTAATTTTATGCAGCAGCCAAATCGCTCGCTCACGACTTTAATGCCGGTAGCTCACAAAGTAGATTTTTTTTGCTCACAAGGCTCCACAGCTCAGAGGCAGCATTGCTGGAGACACCAGGGATTGAACCTGAGACCTTCTGCATGCCAAGCAGATGCTCTGCCAGAGAGCCACAGCCTCTAGGAAGCCACCAATCGAACAGCGGATCCTTAAAGGGCCACAGGCCATGCCTCCATTCAAGGTGCAGGCATTTCCATGTGTCACTGGAGATGGGAGGGGATATGTGCCAATATGCCTCACCCGTCTGCCTCACAGTCAGAGGTTCTGCTCATGAGTAGGCAAGCAGCCCTACCTGGGCTGGTGTACACTCGGAAGCCTCTGGCTGAGGATGACTCGATGCCGCCCGCCTGGATGGGGGCGCAGAGCAGGTGGAGGCATGGCATCACCGCAGAAAGCCCGCTGGCAGAGGAAGGCCAGTCAGTAGCCAGACTGACACACAGTTGGGGAGCATGGCTGCCACAGAGGTGACCTTGGGGGAAGGAGCACCAAATAAACACAATAATATAGCCAAAACAAGGATCAAGACCAGAAGACATGATTACATTTAAGCTACCATAGCCTACGACTCTTCCAGCCCCCCCCCCAAAAAAAGATGTAACAGAACATGTTTTATACCAGGATCTACAACAAACCTTTTTGGGACTCCTGATGAAGACAAGAAACAGATTAACAAGGCCACAATGGTACTCAGAGAAAACCTGCTGCAAGACAGGCCCAAAAGAGACAATGGCCCTTTTCACATTACTGTTCTAAACCAGATGTTATTCATTGTTGGCCAGATTTTGAGTAAAGCGATACGGGGACAGGGATTTCATCAGTGAATGTCCTAATGAGCCGTATCTGAAGCACTATGATAATTTCAAACAGTGCTGCTTCCCCCCCCACACCCTTTTTTGCCACATGGTCTTCCTTGGGCTTTTTTTAACATTCTCATGTAAGCACTATAGCGCTAAACTGCTATAGCATCTCAATGATGCTGCTATTGCACTGAAGTGCTATAGCAGTTTAGCACTATAGCGCTCACATTAGAACGTTCTTTAAAAGTCCAAGGAAGATCGCGCAGGGGGAGCAATATTATAGGAAGTGCTGTGGACATTTTAAACACCACACCACAGAGATTCAGAAGCACAATGAAGAGTTGAAAATGGAAAAAAGCCATTTCCCTCAGAAGTGGCTCAACCACGCTTTGCTAACCTGACGCAAGCAGGTTTGTATGAACAGGTAAAAAAACTCCGCTAGCAGCCGGTTACTAAAACGGGTCTGTTTGAAATGACAGGAAAAAATCCATTAGCAACCATTTACTAAAAACAGAATACAAAGGCTGTTTGAAAAGCAGCAATAAGAGAACACCATTACACAACTCACAACAGTTCAACACATCATCAGTGACTTGCAACCTCTACTGGATAATAACGGTTCTCTTTCACAAGCACTGGGGGGTAAACTTTTTCTTGCAGACAGACAGCCCCCCATTCTTAAGCAACTCCTCACCCACAATAATGCAACATCTAATTTGAACATGGACACTGATACCAGAGCTTGCAATAAACCCAGATGCCAACTTTGCTGCCATATACACCCAGACAACACAATCACTGAACCTAACAACAACATCACTTGCTCATCTTCTAACACTGTATATGCCATTAAATGCCAACAATGCCCTTCAGTTCTCTGCATTGGGCAAACAGGTCAAACCCCACACCAAAGAATAAATGGACACAAATCTGACATCAAGAATCACAAAACTAGAAACCTATAGGAGAAAACTTCAGCCTTCCAGGTTATTCAATGCGGGACCTCAAAGTAGCTGTTTGATTGCAAAGGAATTACAAAAACAGACTGGAACGAGAGATTGCAGAGTTACAAGTTACTACAAGACTGAAGACAATGGAACTCCCAGAGCTTAATAGAGACATTGGTTTCTTATCTCACTGTACACGCTAATGTCATTCAGTTCTTGCATCAGTTTGTAAACTCTTTTATTATGCTGTATACTAATCTGCCACCATTCACAGGTCTTACCAATTGCCTTAATACAATTTTAGCTATATTTATTGCTCAGTTACTTATGCATCTTGGCTCTAATTAGCTTCCAGGCAACACCCTCCCCACCCTCTACCTATATGCAATGCTTGGCGACTTCTGTTTTAGTGTATCCGAAGAACTGTGCATATATACGAAAGCTTACACCCTGAATAAAACTTTGTTGGTCTTACAGGTGCCACTGGACTCAATATTTGTTCTCATGATTTATACCAGTTCAGGGGTCATTTTGTAGAAAAAGAGGTGCAGGAGCATATTAGCATAACTTATTTGCATAACTTATGCCACACCCCCTGACATCACCGGAAGTGTGTCAGAAGGCAACACCCACCACTCAGGCTCCACTGGACTGTTTTGGATTGCTAGCTATTGGGGGGGGGATGTGCAGATCTGCCCTCACAGAGGAGGGAGAGCATGTACCTGAAGGCAGGCCGGGGGGGGGGGCTCTGCAATTTACCTGGCTGCTTCTTGCTCCTTGTAGCCCAACTGAGGGCTGCTGGGAGCAGGGGGTGGGGCTTGTTGCATGTGCCCGCCCCCTGGACTCCTTACTGCCGGAGCTCCGCTCCTGTGCGCTCCTGCAGGAAATGACCCCTGCCAGTGATTATAAGGAAATTCAAAGATGTTCCTCCCGTCTGTTTACCCTGTATATTGCAGCAAACTAACTTGCTTTTCCCTCCTGGAAAGTAACATCATTTAGTACAATGGAAGGCTGTTTGTGTTACTTGTTTTCGGAAGCATGCACATCCTGGATGAAACGCACATGCATATCCTGGTCATTCAAGTACTGCTTGTGCCAAGTACCTTTCATATCAGAGAAACTGGCATCAAAGCGTACATTAGGAACTGATGATCGATGGCGTTAATTAAGAAGCTTATGAATGCTCATACATTTCTGTCAAACCCGTTAAAAATCACAATGGGCTAGGCCATCAGGCACATTTTAAGTTTACAAGATCAGCTACTGGGGAACCCGTAAGGTCAAGTGGGATTCTTTGAGTAAGTATCTGACCCACTTAGTTGCCACCTTGGGCAGCAAAGTCATCATATACGGAGAGAACAACACAGCGCACATGCAATCCAATGGGGGGAAGGACATGAGCCTCTAGCCTCCCATCTCTTTCTCCAGGTTGGCCAAACATAGTCCACAATCAACGGTGAAGACGCAGGGGTCCACAACACGGTGCCCAACAGCTAATTTGGCGTAGTTTGGTGTACTGGTTAAGTGCTGGTTAAGACTCTAATCTGGGAGAACTGGGTTTGATTCCCCACTCCTCCACTTGCAGGGGCTGGATGACCTTTGGCAAGCCATAGTTCTGTCAGAGCTGTTCTCTCAAGGGCAGTTCTCGAGAGAGCTCTCTCAGCCCCACCTACCTCACAGGGTGTCTGTTGTGGGGAGGGGAAGGGAAAGGAGACTGTAAACCGCTCTGAGACTCCCGAGTGACAGGCAGGGTATAAATCCAATCTCCTCCTCCTCTGATTGGCTCTACAAACTTTTTCAAAGTTGCTTTGGCAGCAGCTGCCACAACTGCATAAGGATCTTTACTTGCATGACAGAAGGCAAGCTGTGGGTGTGCAAGAAATTTTTAAAAAATCATTTTAAAGGGTGTTCTATTGAACAGAGCTTCTGCCTGAAATGGTGAAGCATTACAGTTTATGTTAAGCACGATCACACACACACACACACACATATGAGATTTTATAGTTGGCCATTGGCTCCACCTCCTGCAGCCGCCATTTTATGTTTGGGTTCGCCTCCCGTAGCAGCCATTTGGTGGCTGTGCCTACCAATGCTCCCTCTAAACTGTGGAGTCTGCTTTGTGAGCTACTGGCATTAAAACTGTGAGTGAGCGACATGGCTACAGGCTACAGCATAAAATAGTTTGTTCTGGAGCCATCCTTCCTGTGCTAAGACAAAATGTGTGAGCTGGAGGATAAAAAACTGTGAGCTAGCTCACACTGACTCAGCTTAGAGGGAATACTGGTGCCCACAAGTAAAGGTAAAGGTTTCCCTTGCTCGAAAGCCAGTTGAATCCGACTCTAGGGGGTGGTGCTCATCTCCATTTCCAAGCTGAAGAGCCAGCGCTGTCTGAAGACTTCTCCGTGGCCAGCATGATTAAATGCCAACATTATGTCGACATTATTTTGAACATCGAAATAATGAAAGCAAGGGTTCCAGAAGGGACGGGTACAAGGGCAGCCAACCGATACCCTGGATGCCACAAGTGGAACAGCCAATGAGAGCTGGCAACATACCTGTGGAGGGCCAAAAAGGTATCCTTGGTGAGGGATACAGCCCAGCTGAGACTCTTGCCCACTTTTCCAGTGTGTTCTGCTACCTGCTCCTTGGCTTAGCTGATAAACCCCCATCAAAGTCCATGAGGGTGGACGTGTACTACAGCACCTACTCTACAGCACCTACTCTAGAACGTGCTGCAGTGCCTGCATACGCACTGGAGTTGGACTGCGGTGTGGGACTGGAGGGTTGGGATGCCCAGTGCCCAATCATCATTAGTATTTCAAGTCGCAGTCCTTCAAGTCACAGTCCTTCAAGTCACAGTCCTCCAAGTCACAGTCCTCCAAGTCACAGTCCTTCAAGTCACAGTCCTTCAAGTCACAGTCCACTTACGGTGACACCATAAGGGTCTTCAAGGCAAGAGATGTTCAGAGGTGGTTTGCCATGGCCTGCCTCCACACAGCAACCCTGAGCTTCCTTGGTGGTCCCCCACGCAAACACTGACCAGTGTTTAGCTTCTGAGATCTGAAAAGATGGGGCTAGGCCAGGCTATCCACCTCAGGGCATTATCATCATCATCATCTCTTTTTATCCACACACATCAATCTCAGCTTTGAAAGTGAATCCAACACTGGGGGTTCTTATCCCGACAAAATTCGCTACTTCTACGGACTCCTTTATTCCTTGCTTCTTTCTCCCGCGGAATGTTTGATGGCACTTCCACCTGACTCGTTCTCCAAAGAGCACTGAGTCGGTGGCTCCTGGGCCGTTTCTCATGCAGACACGCATGGCTTCCACTCCGTCGCATTTTTTACAACCACTTAGCATTTGTATGATGCTTTTGAGTGTCTTGCTTTCCCCCTGTACTTACGGCAGACGGAGCTCCTGAAATACGATCAGTCCATTAAAAAAAACAACCTATGAATGAATGGCCGCCCTAAAGCCGTCGGACTAGAGGAGTTCTAGACCCCTTCCAAGGCCGCCGTGTTATGCTCATTAGAAGCCAGCGGGCCTCCCCATCCACCCCATTCAGAATATCCATCATTTTAATGTTACCATTTCTTTTTGCAGCTCCTGCCTGGATATTTGTATTCGTAACAGATTGCGACAAGATGTCCTGCGAGCCTCTCTTTGCTTCAGCCTTTTGTAAACTGGAAAGAATCTAACGAAGAGGGGAGAGCGGATTGATGCTCCGTACCAGATCACACTCTTGGGATTAATATACTTCGTTCCTTTTTTTATCTTTCCGCTCACATTTATACTCTCGCACCGAGCCAAGGTGGTGAGATTAAAGATGACAAGAGACTACCCGAGAACAGTTGCTTTTCTCCTAGCAAACAGGGCATATGGATGCGGCAGTAATCATACACGGTCCCCCACTGTTCCTGGAGTCTTGGCGACAGGGCATGCTATAGATTTAGTATAGACAGTAATGCAGCCCCCGGGGTTCCGAAGCTGTTATGCATTGCTGCACGGCACAGGGAAGTGGGTGTAAGAAATTGCGTTAACGGCCACTAAATCTCCAGCCTAACAACACAAAGGCAACCAGACATGATAAAGCCATTTTACGTAGGAATTATCGACAGGGAAGCTTTGTCATATTATGTCGTCAGCATGCATTCCTTCCCCCCCAACTGCCCCCAAATCATGCTTTCTTGGAAAGAGTCTTAAAATATTCTGGCTCCAAAGGCAGAAAATCCAAACAAACTTCCCCAACGGGTGATTAAAAGAAAAAATGCAATAAGGAACTATATAGAATATACACACTTCTGTTCCTAGTTCTCAAGATATTAAATCTCTGACAGCATTTCTATATGCATCTTAAGTAGCGTGTACACATGTAAATGCACATGCATGGATACAAGAGTGCACTTTCCCATTACTCTGAAAAAGTGGTTAATGGGTTTTGTTGTTCAGTCACACAGTCGAGTCTGACTCTTCACAACCCCATGGACCACATCACGCCAGGCCCTCCTGTCTTCCGCCGTCCTCTGGAGCTTGCTTAGTTTCATGTTCATTGCATCGGTAACACTGTCTATCTCATCCTTTGCCATCCCCTTCTTCTGTTACCTTCAATCTTTCCCAGCATCAGGTGAGTGCTCCCTTCTCATTTGGTGGCCAACGTATTTCAGCTTCATTATCTGGCCTTCCAGGGAACAGTCAGATTTGCTTCCCTTTAGGACTGACTGATTTGATCTCCTTGCAGTCCAAGGGACTCTCAAGAGTCTTCTCCAGCACCATAATTCAAAAGCATCTATTCGGCACTCGGCCTTCCTTATGGTCCAACTCTTGCAGCCATACATTACCACTGGGGATACCATCGCTTTGATTATGCAGACTTTTGTTGGCAGTGTAATGTCTCCACTTATTATGCTGTCTAGGTTTGCCATAGCTTTCCTCCCAAGGAGCACACAAATATATCTCTTGGCCGCCCTTGTTCTCAGAAGGAAACACCTGAGAGTGGAGGAGGAGCAGGCACAGAAACTTAACCCCTTCCTGTTAGCCCTCTGCCCCCACCAAATATCCCCCAACAGTTGTCTCCCCCACAACATTGCAGAAGTCCTAGTAAGGAAAACATCCGCCAGGATAACTTTGTGTCCCCACAATTAGCAGATCAGGCAGTGTTCCATTTGCCCTGAGAGGGGACAGGAACCTGGGAGAGGAAGCAAGCAGAAAGAATCAATTCGATCACATATTGGTTCAAAGTGACCACCTGAACTGCAGGCCTCTAATGTAATCCTGTAAACTTGGAGCGTCCTCGCTACTGTACACTGTTCACCTTGTCTTGGTATATATCACCGAACTGTCTTTTTCTCATTCCTCTTCCCCCTTTGAATTACTTCAGAATTTCCATTTCATGAAGCACATTTTCCTTGGCACGCAAGGAAGCCAGAGAGCCAGAGGCATTTTTGACTCCCTTTCCCCCTCCCTCCAGAAAAAGCACGGGGGGGTGGGGAGGTAGTATGTGTTTGAGCTGCTAGCAAACCCAACCCAATGCCAGTATCCAAGCTGGTTCTTCAGCCAAGTTTCCTGCATACAGCGTGCAAAACATATGCATTTCTATGTAACGACATTGCCAAAAGGAAGGGACCTGGCCATAAAGCTCTGTTAAAATAACATGTGCATGACGTTCCAAAACTCCACGGGGTGTCTCGCAAAAGAGAACGCTTTCTCGACCTGTAATTGTTTCCAGTTCTTTACTTTTCTTTTTTTCCCCCAAAGGATCTGTCCAACACAGAGAGAGATGTGTGCCCCACACAGCACACTGCGACTTTCACACTGCTGAAAACGTCTGGCGCCTATCACGTTTCCCTCACAAGCAATCCGTGCCGGGCAGCAAGCTGAGCTGTCCCCCAGCCCCATCTGGCAACTATTTGTGTTCAGAGCTCCGCCCATAGGCAAATTAAATTAATTTATGTCGATCCACTCCCTCAACCCCTCGGGGACCTTGTTAAAATTACTTTCCCACTCCCACCCACCCCTGCATACTATGCGCATTAGAGTCACACACCACCATAGTCATTGTTGGCACACCGAGTCTAAAACTGGACTGGTTTCCCACTCTCGCTTCCAAACCATCTAGAGGGTTTAACCACAGAGATACCGGTGGACAGAGTGGCAGGACTCTGCACCCAGAGAGATGAATGGCGGGTAGCGGCTTTCAGTTCTTTGCTGCAAGGTCAACCCGTTTGTCACGCTTGTCTTTTTCTGCACACATGGCTGAGACACAGAGTAGGCCTAATTTACTTCACGGACTTTCTCCTTGCCCTTTCTTGCTGCCCTCACCACGTACAGAAGTGAATGCCTGAACCGAAGCCCCCATGTCTATTTTTATGGGTCCATTCATAAAGCTTTTAGGCCACTTTTCTATTGCCTTTACCACCTTTCAACTTCCAGGCCCTCAGCTGAGATGTTTGGGGACCAGAAAGTCCTGAACCAAACTGCCCAACTCTAACAGGAGCCTCCAAAAGATCCACAATCAACAATACAAGTTTGACTGGGAAACCGTGAGCCCTTGGACGATCTTGAGTGGGGCCAGAATGATCCCTTGCCTTGTGGTCTCAAATCCTTCCTACTTATTTATTTAGTTTGTACCCCGCCCTCCCCACAAAAGCAGGCTCAGGGCGGCTTACGCTGGTTAATACATAAATAACCATTAAAACCCACATATGGGTCTGGCAAGAAGGCCCCAGGAATGGGAACTCCCTTGAAACCTTGAGACTTGCATGTTTTGTTGGGTGGTGAAGAGGTCTATCTCTGGCACCTTGACCGGCACTACCAGTTGCAGAACAATCTCCTGGCGGCTGAGGCGATCTGCCAGGACATCCACTGTTGTCCTTGAAATGTCCCACCAAGGTAGAACGATGTTTCTCCTTTCCAGTGGAGCAAGGCTATGGGCTTTGTCAGGACAAGAGATGGCCAGGTGCCCCCATTAACTTTGGAGGAGGCTTTCACCTACTTTTGCTGGTGCAGTTCGCACCTATATAAACTTTCCAGTCCCTAAGTGTGGGAAGAAAAACTCTGTAGCAGGCTTCACCTGCTTACCTTACTGTGATCCTGCGAGGACAACAGATGCGCCGCACCGTGCCGTCACCAGGAAGTGACGCCGGGTGACGCTCTGGCAATGGGGCTGGAAACTCGACGGTACCATCGAGTTTTCAGTCCCATTGCCAGAGCGTCGCCCAGCGTCACTTCCTGGTGACGGCATGGTGTGTTACAGGGAGGAATGGTCCGGCAGGGGAGCGTGTTTCCCCCACCGGATCACGGTAAGTACTTGGGAACCCTACTCTGGAGTGCGAGATGAACAGTTCTGACAGCGCTGCCCTAAGGAGACTTGCACTTTTCATTGACTTTGGTGGGCCTGGAAGGGTATAACTTCACTTACGATGGCACTGCGGATTTCAGATGGTTTAATGCTGAGAGACGCTTCCTGCCTGGACCAGCTCCCCTAGTAGCATGCATCATTGCCACGGGCTCCCTTTCACCAAGACTGCACCTGTAGGTTCATATGTGTGCTAAGTACCATCAAGGCACAGCCAACTTGTGGTGACTCCTCATAGGGTTTTCTAGGCAAGGGACGTTTGGAGGTGGCTTGCCACTGCTCGTCTCTGTGTAGCAACCCTGGACTGCCCTGGAGGTCTCCCATCCAAGTACTAACCAGGGCCGACCCTGCTTAGCTTTCGAGATCTTACAGGGGCAGGCTAGCTTGGGCCATCCAGGTTGACTGTAAGGTAAACTTCAGGCTTGGTTTTATGGATTTTCAATGACGTGTTGATTAAAATGGACTGAAAGTGAAAATTCAATGGGGTAGGAAAAGGGCATCCTAGTTGCTAGGTGACCGGTAGAAGCTGGCTCCTCTCCTATGGCATGAAGACATCTGTACGGCGTCCTAACCGATGGTGCCCATTAAGGGGGGATGGAGGCTGCAGTCACGCATGCTAAATAATCCACTTTCAATCCACTTTCAGTGCACTTTCCAGCTGGATTTTTACTGTGTGAACTGGCAAGATCCAGTTGGAGAGTGCACTGAAAGTGCATTGAAAGTGGGTTATTTAGTGTGTGTGATCGCAGCCTGGAGAGACCTCCACTGAACAGAGCCAAACTTTCATCAACCTAGTGGGAACTTGAGGTTATAATGGCTTTTAAAACTTGGAAACTAACACAGGTATCATCTCAAGCTTAGGAAGATGTTTTGGCGGCTCCAGAAGTCCAAATGTGGTGAAAGTCGTGACCAGAGGTCATTTCAGGGGGGAACGCAGGGGAACACAGTTCCCCCGGGTGAGGTGCAGGGGGCGGGGCACATGACGAGGCCCCGCCCCCTGCTTCCGGCCGCCCCGCTTCCAGCCCTCATTCAGCCAGGAGGAGGCAGGAGAAGAGGGAGGGTAAGTTTCTTCCTCCCCACCTCTCCCCACCCCTTCCTGCCTGGGGCCAGGGAGGGCCTTGGCGGGGCTTCCTCGCACTCCCGCTGGCCTTGCAGGTCCACCGCCGGGCCCCTGATGTCAGGGGGTGTGGCATATGCTAATGAGTTATGCTAATGAGTTCCCCTAGCTCTTTTTCTACGAAATGACCCCTGGTCATGACCAATGCTTCCTCTAAGCTGTGGAGTCTTGTGAGCAAAAATTCTACTTTGTGAGCTACCGGCATTAAAGTTGTGGACGAGCAACATGGCTACTGCATAAATTAGTTTGCTCTGGAGCCGTCCCTTCCTGAGCGAAGACAAAAATCTGTGAGCCGGAGACTAAAAAACTGTGAGCTGGCTCACACTAGGCTCAGAGGGAACACTGGTCATGAACGTTTCATTATCACTCACTCATCCCATTGGGAGCTGGAATAATAATGCACTGGTTAACCACAAAATCCTATGCAAAGGCACACCCTTCTAGGTCCAAGCACTTAGAAGGGGGTAACTGTGTTTAGGATGCCCCTATCAGAATATTAACGGCAAACTACATGGTTGAAATCCCCCCTCAGCTGAAGGACTGCAAGGGTCATTGAAATATTGTGTTGGGTTGTTTTTAAGAAATCAAAGAAACTACACACAAAGGGGTGGCGGTGGAAATGAACCATTTCTTTTCTAATATTAATACACATCCATCCATTTAAATGACAACACTATTTGTAAAAAAATAATAATCATAGACTACTTTTCTACAAAATAATGTCCAAATTCCCGTGCAAAACAGAAATCCATTAAGTCCATAGAAACCTAATTTTTAAATATTTAAACACACATCAATCACCTACAAAAATAGAACCAGAGCCAAGAAGCGTGCCTTATCGAGCTCACAGGGGAGGGGAGCCTACTATCTACTCGGTTTTTTATTTACTTTTCTGTTGCTGTTGTTGCTTCAGGTGAAAAATCAATATTCTCTATGCTGATAAGATGGAAATAACCTGGTTCAAGCCGAGTTGTTGGGTTTTTTCAGACAGCCAAGGAAGCCCTCCTGCATTAGTTATACACGAATGGAGAAATGCAGCATTGCAGCGGGAGTCCACCGTGGCCCTTCCACGGATCACAGCCTGCATCAACACAAGTCGCTCTCTTCCCGCGGCAAAGCTGGTGACCCCCGTGCTTATTAGGAAGCAAATCTAGGCTGGTCTACTCAGAAGTAAGCCCCATGGTATTCAAAAGGGCTAACTCCCAGGAAAGTGTCTTTAGGGCTGGGACCCTAGTCAGGCAGTGAAAAGCACACCCATACACAGGGTGAAGCCTTGACCTGAATAGTCCGGGCTAGCCAGATCTCGTCAGATCTCGGAAGCTAAGCGGGGTCGGCCCTGGTTCGTATCTGGATGGGAGACCGCCCAGGAAGACCAGTGTCGCTCTGCCGAGGCAGGCAATAGCCAAACCACCTCTGAATGTTTCTTGCCTTGAAAATCCTACAGGGTCACCATAAATCAGCTGTGACTTAACAGGGAACGCCCCCACCCCCAAAAAATATCCACGGGGTGAAGCACACTGATTGGACTCCCCCAGTATACGGGGGAAATCAGTTTGTAAATGAAAAGAAAAAGTGGCCCAGATAAACACGGAGCATGCATCTAGGAACACACCCTAGATGCATGGAACGTTGAGGATGGTTAAACACCAGTTTAAGGACACTGAAACAAAATGGGGGAGTGGAAATCTTGGAAAGGGGTATTCGGGACGGATCCCTCAACCCTGATACTAACGCCCTTCCTACCGACCAATCCTACATGCTACAAGTATTTCCAGGGTTCAGCCATGTTGACACGAGTGTCACAGTGGTGGATTAATCGAGGATGAGAGAACAAGCACTTCCTCAGACCCTAATTCATTACTCCCCTTTAAAAGGTCTCTACGATGTGGAAGGATCAGAATTAGAATATTGGCTAGTTGAGGGCACATGAAGAATTGTGGAATAGGGGAGATGGCTGAAAATTCTAACCCGTTCGTGAAAGACTGGGTTGATTAATAGCTTCCTAATCTCCTGGCACTGGACTTCAGCAGCCTAGAGCTGTAGTAGAATTGTACTTACAGCACCAAGTACTGAGGACTGGGCCTAGGTAAGTAGGAAGCTACTAACTTAGCCCTCAGTTTAAGTACGGCAATGAAGGAGCCAGGACTTTTATTTTTTTAATTGTACTTATGGCCCTCCCTCCCCAGTACAGCAAGGCTCAGGGCAGGTAACAACTTTTTGTTGTTCCCTTTTAAAGCCCTCTTGTTTTTCCCTTTTAAATGGTACTTGAGACAGTGTAATAGCCAAACAGAAATAACAATTTTCCTTAACAGGCAGGGATTTAATAGGTGTAGTCAGAGGTTGGAAATGCTGACGTAAAAATGTTGTTAATACATATTATACTTCTTTTAACAATCAAAATAGTGTTGTTGAAGCTTATTTTCATATATTCTTTGGCCTGAATGGGAGTTTCAGTCTACTACCCAGTTGCTCTTGCCAAAATCTCAATCCCAGTTCTGGTCTCTGACTTCATCTTAGGCTGACTCTTAGACATTCAGCTCTGATACTGAATTCTTCCTCAGAATTGATAGAAAATAGTTGAGGCCAAGGAGTCATTTCCCTTCACTCCAAAGGTGAACCTCTCTGACTGACTCTCTCAGACTCACTGACTCCAATCGACTCTGCCAGGAGCCGACTGACTGACTGTCTGACATGTTGTCGAAGACTTTCACAGCCGGAGTTCATTAGTTGAGTCAAGGTCTGTGACTTTGTGAGAAGTTTCCCGCCTTGACACAGAGGGCACTCTATCTTTCTGTGTTATACCTCTGAGGATGCCAGTCACAGCTGCTGGCGAAACGTCAGGTCCTACAATGCCAAGACCACGGCCATACAGCCCGGAAAATCTACAACAACTAATGACTGTCTGACTCCTGAAAGACCAACGGGCCGAGAGACTCCAAAAAGAAGACCCTGCCCTCAGCACTCAGCTCATTATATAGTTCTCCTCAGCTGGTGCTGGCCAATCAGAGAGTAAGGGTGGGAGAGGGCGCAGCCTGTCTCTCAAGCTCTCCATTCCAGTGAAGAGTTAACTCTTCACCTCCCAGCTGCACCAGGAAACCTGTTGTTAACCATAGTCCATCACACCAGCCCTGTTTCCTCTGTGCTTCTGGGTGTTGGAGAAGATCCAAGTCCCTAGCCTACAATTTCTGCAACACCTGAGAGCAAGGAAGACTTATTGGATTTACACTCTGAACACTTTATATCCACATGGCCTGAATGAGGAAGTGGATTGGTTATGTGTTTGACATAATGTTGCCCTTTCAGTATTTAGTTATTGTGTTAAGTATCACTGATATTCATTATAGGGTTGCCAAGTCCGTTGTCGCGCCGCAGCGGGGGACTCCCGGCTGGCGGCTGGAGCGCGCGCACACGTCACCCGGAAGTGACGTGACGACACTGGGCACGCTGGGGGCGGGGCCATGACCATGCGAGGGAAAACCATAGAGTTTTCCCTCGGATGACCGTGGGCCCCCCCCAGCGTGCCCGGCGTCATCACGTCACTTCCGGGTGATGCGCACGTCGAGGTGGGGCTCCCCCCGGGGCCCAATCCACCGCCGGCGGGGAACGGGCCTCTGGGGCGGGGGGTTCCCCGCCCCCCGGGGGGACTTGGCAAGCCTAATTCATTAACACATTGGAATTTTCTCCCTTCCCATTTCTCCTGTAACAGTAGATTGGTATGTTTGCATTGTATGTGTTTCCCCCCCCCCTTTTCTAATAGCATCATCCATCCTAATTGCATCATCCCTCAGCCTGACATATAAGGAATGTGACACTTTGCACTGTACACTACTACGTTATATTGGCTCTATACCATACTTGAAAGTGATTTCCTTCGGAACAGAATAGGAAGGTAATTCTTATAGTTCGGTACTATTGAACATAATCATTCTATATTGGTTTGTCTTATTTTTCAAATATTTTTTATAAAAATGTGGTTATCAAGATATTCTTGAATATTTTTTCAGGTATACAATTGAATTTACCACTCAAGCTACATGTACCTGACTAGGGCAGAAGGTGATGTCAAATGAGGCCTCTTAATTATATCTATGCCTTGAATCACGGACATGGATTAGAAATAAGTAACTCCAAATAGATCTTTTTTTGAACATATCTTCAGGTCATAATTATAATATTATAAATACTGCACCAAATTTAATAATGAAAATGCCCTCCTTTTTTCCCTTTCTTTTTTCTCCAGAACAATTCCAACTTGGTCCTAAACCTATTGAGTAACTGTTGTAATATCATTGCAATGTCTGGAGCCAAAGTGTAATAACTATGCTTGACCCCTGAAGAAGGCCATAAGGCCAAAATCCATTTGGTCAAAGTCACATATGGTCTATGTCTGAGATAACTGTGTGATCTTAATCTGTACTGAGACAATATTTGGGCCTGTAATTGCTTTTAAATCATTTTGTAATAATAAATGCATGTATTTGATAAATATTCACTTCTTCTGTTGTTTAAATAGTAAAGGTAAAGGTTCCCTTGCTCGAAAGTCAGTCGAATCCGACTCTAGGGTTGCGGTGCTCATCTCTGTTTCAAAGCCGAAGCGCCAGCGCTGTCCGAAGACATTTCCGTGGTCATGTGGCTGGCATGACTAAACACCAAACCGCACGGAACGCTGTTCCCTTCCCACCGAAGTGGTACCTATTTATCTACTTGCAATTTCTTGCTTTCGAACTGCTAGGTTGGCAGGAGCTGGAACTAGAGACAGGAGCTCACTCCGTCATGCGGCCCTCGGGTCTCAAACTGCTGAACTACTACCGACCTTCCACAGCCTGCAGTTCAGCGTCTTAACCACTTGAGCCGCCCACCGCAGCTCCTGTTGTTTAAATACTGGGCCTTTGATTTGGATTCATTTAACCTTCTAGTTTCTTAATTCATTCTTTTAAGTTTCGTCTCCCTCTTTTTTTTGTTCTTCCTGCACTAGGGACGCCAGCCCCCAGGTGGGACCTGGGCACCCCCCAGAACTACAGCTCATCCCCAGATGACAGAGATCACTTCCCCTGGAGAATATGGATGCTTTGGAGGGTGGACTCTGTGGCTTGGCACCCCACTGAGGTCCCTGTCCTCCCCAGGCTCCACCCCCAAATCTCCAAGAGTTTCCCAACCTGGCCAAGGAGGACCTGACAACCCTATTCCGCATGTATGCAGCCCCTGCTCTCAAATCAGAGAGGGCCTTTTGTCAAACTTAAGTGTGCCACCACCTTTCTTCAGAAGGCGGGAGTTTTTTTAAAAGCCGCATGTAAAAAAAATGATATGAGAATCAATATATTGACTCAAAGTTTTCAGATGCTTCTTCAAAACTAAAAGGAACACATTTGGTAAAAGAAATCCGCCCCCGCCCCCGGTAAAATATTCCTGATGTCTTTGAAATCTCTCCCAGCAGAAGCCCTATTAGAGGAACAGATCTCTCCGAAATACCTTATTTGGTAATAGAGTGGTGTGCTTAATATTTTGCGGGTCAGAAGTCAAGAGATGAAAGGTGCTGGTCAGAAGGCTAATGCTACGTTTATTTTCTCAAAACCGGGAAGACAGTCATTCCAACGTTTGCCTTCAGGAAAATAAAGAGCACCAGAAGAGCATAAAGCGGGAAGAGAAACTAAAATAAATGTTAATCTCCAGTAGTAATTGGCATTACTTCCCCCCTTTCATGTCATTCTGATAAAAGGAGTGGGGGGGGGGGACCGGTTCAGGCGATCATTAAGTGTGTGTTAAAATGTCTTGAAAGTTTTCAGTGGACCACCATTTAAAACGGAAACTTGGCCCATCTGCAAGATAAACAACAGGAGATTTAAAGGATAAATAACGTACAGATGGGTAACGGCACCAGAGAGGTCCACAGTAGGCAGCAACCTAAGACAAATGCAACCAGATAACTGTTTCTGGACTTGGGTGACTTTCATTTAAATAAATGAATACTTAGTACCTAGCATGGAGGCAGAACTCTACAAAAACAACAAGAACGGTTTATTGGATCAACTGAAAAGTAACCGAAGGCAGTGCAAGTTGGATTGAATTTGTGAAGAGGAAAACACAGGAGGTTAGAGTCAGATCTTAGGGGCTCTGAGTTCAAGTGTCATGTGATTACTCCTCAGGAGCACTTAAACGACTGGTCAGCCCTCTGGGAACTGTTGCAGAAGTTACGAAGGGAGCCCCCAAAAGCTCCCCCCCCCGCCCCGCCGTCTCTCCCTTCCGCACAGCAAATTAGCCTTCCCACCTTTTTTTTTAGCCTGACTTATGGCGACTCCTCGTGGGGTTTTCAAGGCAAGAGACTTCAGAAGTGGTTGGCCATCCCCTGACTCTGCGTAGCAACCCCGGACTTCCTTGGTGGCCTCCCATCCACGTACTAACCAGGACTGACCTTGCTTAGCTTCCACAGTCTGACGAGACCGGGCTACCCTGGACAAGCTGTTAAATTTCTGGTAACAACACTCACTCAATTTCTCCCCTAAAGCAAAATTTGACTTGGATGGTTCTAGCAACCACATTTTATCCCACCTTTCCTCCAAGGAGATCAGGGCAACAAACAGAGCTTTCCTGTGGGAGCCAGTTTGGTGTAGTGGTTAAGTGCTCGGACTCTAATCTGGGAGAACCGGGTTTGATTCCCCACTCCTCCACTTGCAGCTGCTGATGTGGCCTTGGGTCAGTCACAAGCTCTGGCACAGCTGTTCCTGAAAGAGCAGTTTCTGTCAGAGCTCTCTCAGCCCCATCCACCTCTCAGGGTGTCTGTTGTGGGGAGGGGAAGGGAAAGGAGTTTGTAAGCCGCTCTGAGACTCCAAGTGAAGGGCGAGGTATAAATCCAATCTCTTCTCTTCTTCTCCCTCCCCTTGACCAGTTCGACCTCACAACCACGTTGTAAGGTAGGTTGGGCTAAGAGAGGGAGAGAGCAACTGTCCCAAAGTAAACTCCCACGGCTGAGCGGTGATCCGACCCTATGTCTTCCAAGTGCACATGCAACGCTCTCGCCCAAGGGTCCTCAACGTGGTGCCCACCTAGTACTTTTCAAAAGTCGGCAGTGGTGGGTCGCACTTTTGCCCAACAGGTCTTCTGATTGGCTGTGCACGTTAAAAGGTATCCCGTTCAATAGAGCTTTTGGCTGAAATCATGAAGAGTTACTATTAGATTTGTGCATGACCTCACTCCCTGATATTTTGTGGTCAGCTGCGACTCACGCAGCAGCCATTTTGTAGTTGCGCCCACCGGTCAGAATTCGAAAGGTGCCCGCAGGTTTAAGTTGGGAACCCCTGTTCTAACCAGTATTCCACCCTGGTCCTGTGCACATCTCCCAGTAAGGGGAGCTGACCAGGTTTTATAAGGTCTTATGGAGAATGTTGCTTTAGCTTTAGTAGCACACCCAGAGACATGTTCAGCAACAACTAATATGATCAGGTTCCCTGTCATGGAAAATTCGATCACATATGTAGACCAGAAGAAACTTAAGAAACTTCCTGATTGATCTTTTTTTTACAGCTGCTATTCATAAAGCAAAACAGACAGCACCTAATTTTACAAGTGAAAGATGAACTCCACGAAACACAGCATTTCCATGGGAAAAGCTCTACAATTACATTACACTGCATCCAAAACATTATGGCTGTTTGGTTTACTTCTTGGGAGGGTCTGAGATTTGGAAGAGCAAAGTAGTTTGCAATGTTCACAATACTGAAGCCATCCCTGGGAACAGGATTACAGTCCACCCCAAAAAGGCACTTATTTCAGCTGCTCAGCAGTTCTGAATGAAACCAAAAATTTAGCAACAACTTGGCTAGATGTACTGATCTTTCGAAGGAAACACCGGTTCATTCCCCCACCCCCTCAAAAACCCAGATCGGCTTTGCGTATTTGGATACATATTGTTAAGCCTTTAGATATTGCTCCTACACAACAAAACTGTGTTATCAGATCAATCTCAGTGGTGCTATTCAGACAGAAAAATTAAAAAAGAGAGGCTGATTATGTCTAGTGCCTAAAATTAATGTATTGATCACTACTGCTGCTATCGTTTTTATGCAGTAGTAGGTTACTCCACTTAACGCCAACATGCATTGCTTTGATTAGAGTGAATGCCTGTTACAAAGCGGAATCTCTTCCAGCCTAAGAAGCCGACCTCCAGCACAAGTGCCTCTACAGTTGGTAGGCTTGCCTGTACCCAAGTGGGGGCAGGGGATCCCCCTATTTCATGAACTCCAGCTAGCTGGCAGGGAGAAGTTCACCCAAAACAGCAACCACCGGCGGCCACCCCTCTCCCTCCCCTCTTGCGAGATTTAAAGGGCCCTCCAGATGAATTAAGATGAGAATTAAGATTGCTGGGGAAAAGATCAACAACCTCAGATAAGCAGACGATATCAGTCTAATGGCAGAAAGTGAAGAGGACCTTAAGAGCCTCTTGCCCAGGTAAAAGAGGAGAGCACAAAAGTGGGCTTGAAGCTCAACATCAAAAAAAACCTAAAATCATGGCATCCGGCCTCATCACTCCTTGGCAAATAGAAGGGGAAGTCGTGGAAGTAGTGACAGACTTCACGTTCCTGGGATCCCAGATCACCGCAGACTAGGGCTGCCAATTCCCCCCGGGGGGCGGATTTCCCCAAGCTTTGGAGGCCCGATTTCCGCCGCCGCGGAATCGGGCCCCGCGGAAAACCCCACCCCGGTATGCACGTCAGGTGGATGTGACGTGCTGACGCCGGGCACGCTGGGGGCGGGGCCACAGTCATCTGCGGGGAAAACTCTATGTTTCCCCCTCAAATGGCTGTGGCCCCGCCCCCAGCGTGCCCGGCGTAAGCACGTCACATCTGGCCCACTCGCGCTCAAGACGACGTCCGGGAGCCCCCCGCCGCAGAACAAAAGGTATTTGGCAACACTACCGCAGACTGTGACAGCAGCCATGAAATTAAGACGCCTGCTCCTTGGGAGGAAAGCGATGGCGAACCTAAACAGCATGATAAAAAGTAGAGACATCACCCTGCCAACAAAAGTCCGCATGGTCAAAGCAATGGTATTCCCAGTAGTCATGTATGGCTGCGGAAGTTGGACTATAAGGAAGGCCGAGCACCGAAGAATAGATTCTTTTGAACTATGGTGCTAGAGAAGACTCTTGAGAGTCCCTTGGACTGCAAGAAGATCAGATCAATCAATCCTCAAAGAAATCAACCCTGACTGTTCCCTGGAAGGCCAGATAATGAAACTGAAGCTCAAGTACTTTGGCCACCCAATGAGAAGGGAGCACTCACTGGAAAAGAAGACCCTGATGCTGGGAAAGATCGAAGGTCAAAGAAGACGGGGACGGCAAAGGATGAGATGGTTAGACAGTGTCATAGATGCAACGAGCAGGAAATTGAGCCAACTTCAGAGGACAGCGGAAGACAGGAGGGCCTGGCTGGATCTGGTCCATGGGGGCGCGAAGAGTCGGACTCGACTGTGCGACTGAACAACAACCAGCTGATCAGTGAGAGCACACACTTGTCGATCAGCTGGAGAGCCCTTTAAATCATACAGGAGGGGGGGAGAGGGGCAGCCACCAGCCACACACCTCTTGGAGTTCAGGCACAGGCAGCCCCCACTTGAAAAAAAAACATTTAAAGGGAACCTTTTTTTGCAAGCGGGGGCTGCCCGCACCTGAATTCCAAGTGGCAAATTTGCAGCTCGGAGTTCAGGCGGGTACAGCACCCAACCCCGCTCGCAAAAAACCATTTAAAGGGGACATTACCTTTAAGCCATTTCAAGTTAAATGGGTTTTTTGCAAGCAGGCGCCGCCGGGCACCTTCCAAAGGGCTGCACCCCCAACATGATGACATCAGTTATGTGTGACATCATTGCATCAGAGTCATCCCCTCCCGCTCCTGGAATGCCCCCCAAAGTCCCCCACTGGTGACAAAGTAGGGCCTGGAAACCCTAACTGTTGGCGGAAGATCCATGACTTTGCTGAAAGCTCCTTAGGCTAAAGGAAGAATACAGCCCTAGTGAACTGCTATTTCCTGCACTGGTGAAAAGTACTGGGTTCGATGCATGGAGAACTCGGACCACGACATGCGTTCAGACGCGTTTATTGTACTTCCCAACAAGACACACGAAACGGCCCTGGAACGCCAACTATATACACTCCACCTGGTACACCTCTGCCTCATTGGAGGGTATGAATCTCCCACCAAGGGTGCTATTGGTGGACTCCTGGTGGACTGGGATCCTAGATCCCCTTTGTTTGGAGACCAAGCTCCTGCTTCAATCGCGGACCCCTGGTGGCGGTCCATGTACATAACAACTGGGAAACCTCCATGTACTGATGGGCTATAAGAAGTTTCCCCACTGGGGCAAAGAACAGTTCCCCAGGGCATTTCAGATCAAGAAAAGGGCACCGGAAGAAAGCTTTAAACCCGCCTCTCTTTGCACACCAACCCAAACCAGGATGCTTGGGATTCCTAGAACATGCCTGTTGCCAGGACACTTTTGCCAGGACACTTTTTTTTGGGGGGGGGGGGGTTGCAATGTATGAATAGGCCACGCAGTTTGCCAGTAGAAACTGCTCCACAGAGAACACCGTTACAGTCAAAACCGGACCGGAGACCATCTACTCCTGGGCTTTGCTCTCATAAAGAGACCCCTCCCCTTCAAAGCCGTACCTTTACACCCCAAGAGGAAGCAAGGTCTGCTCCTTCCTAAGTTTTTATTTTACTTCTGAGAGAAAAACAAGTTTCTGGAAAGCGGTGACATGGCGAGAAAGGAAGCGGAGGTATTTTGCCTGAGTATTTAAAAAGTTTACGGAATGCAAGGGGGAAGGAAAGGGTGACAGATGACTCTTTAACTGAGAAGCAGAAGTCAGCAGGGCTTAGGTGCCCTGGGCTTCCTTTGCCTTTTCCCTGTCTTTTATTGCACTGATCAACAGTGGCTGCCTGTATTCATCATTTCACTTTGCCAGCAGTTCAGGCAGCTCAAGGGAGGTTGGAATACAGCCCTGGATTAACCACTAAGCAAAACAGGCATGTGCTTAGGGGGGCACCACAGAGGTTTTTTTGCTTATATTGCTTACTGCTATTTAGTGTTATTTGTGGTGTCTTGTGACCAAAAATTCTACTTTGTGAGCTAATTGCATTGAAGTTGTGAGCGAGGGATTTGGCTACTGCATAAATTAGTTTGCCCTGGAGCCATCCTTCCTGAGCCAAGACAAAAATGCATGAGCCAGAGGCTAAAAAGCTGTGAGCTAGCTCACACTAACTCAGCTTAGAGGGAACACTGGTTGTGGGGTCTGTCCTGGAAGAAAATGGAATTTTTAATGTCTTATTTTGCCTTCAGCACTTATTCAGTCTTAATGCCTCGTCAGGCAACGGAAGGGCCAAGGGGCACCATTGTTGGGATATGCTTAGTGCATCAGCTGGCCGTAGTCCGACCCTGTTGGGATAGCATTTGGGAGAGCTACATGGAGATGGGGCAGGGAGCAAAATAACAGGCTAATTGGGGTTTATGAACAAACTGAGGTCTGCTACGCATGCCCGGTAGACTACGGCTTATACTATGTACTGTCGTTCAACCAGAGTTTATCATGACTTCTGAATACAGTCATGCCAGTTTATACAGAATTAACATGCGGAAAAATGCCTCTCATAACTAGTGAAGAAAGAACTGTGTTTTCAGACAAATTCAGATAATCTTACCTTTTAAAATGTTTTATCCCATTTTAAATTTTACAATGCATTTACAAAAGAACATCCAATGTTTATTGTCTTACAAAAAGAACCCTGTTAGCTAAAAAAAAGAAAAAAAGAGAGAGCGAGAGAGATCACTTTTTAAAAGTTTAATTTACCCAACTATCACATTTCTGATAGTCTGATTCTATGTGTATTGACATTACTCAGTTCTTCATCAGTGTTCTTCATTTAGACAGTTAATATTAGTTCCTGCTATACACTGTTAATTCTGTTGTCAATCCCAAAATTTGACAGACGGTGGCCATTGACATAAAAATTTCTCATGTTTACAGTCTTCTTTCCAAATGTGTTTACACACAGAAAACGTGTTCATGAACATTATAAACCGGACCACCTTAATCTATTTCTGGACATCTGGTAGCATAGCTGACTTCCAAGGTTGTGCAATCAGGGTCCTAGCAGCTATCAACATATTGAACACTAATCCATGCACCGTTCTAAAATGCTAAGCATAATACCAATTAATGCAAGCTCTTGATCCTTACAATATCCTCCAAAATATCCAAAATCACAGTGGATACATGTCCACCCAGGGCTTTTTTGGTAGAAAAAGCCCAGCAGGAACTCATTAGCATAATTGGCCACACCCAACAGCAGAAATCAATTAGCATATTAGGCCACACCCCTGACAGCACAGCTCATTAACAAATGAGGCCACACTCCTGTGTTACCAGAAGTGTGGTCATCCAGCCACACCCACCTTTTGCTTCTTATTCTGTTTACCTTGTTTGTGGTCGAAACCCAGGACTTTTTTGTAGCAGGAACTCCTTTGCATGTTAGGCCACACACCCCTAATGTAGCCAATCCTAATGAGTTTCTGCTGTTGGGTGTGGCCTATTATGCTAATGAGTTCCTGCTGGGCGTGGCCAACTCAGGAGTTAGCCGGAACTCCGTTCCTGTGAGGTCCTGCCCCAAAATAGCCCTGGTAAAAAGGAAATGAAAATGAACTCCGTTCTGGTGCATGCCTGCCCCAAAATAGCCGAGTCCACCATTCCTGCACAAGAAGACACTTCCACCAAATATCAACGTGCCAACAGTCTTACCATACCTTCTGCAAGTGTTAGATAAAGAATGTATCTTGGAAATGTGAACTAATTTAGATGGTATATTGTTCCATCTGTAAAAGCACTGTTTTCATATATACTAACATTCAGTGAATCCTTTGTGATGTTTTTATCCAAGTTAACCCAGACCTCTTTAATTATAGTTACGGATCGGTCTTTTCTCCATCATACCCTATATATGCTAGAAGGGATTTCTTGTTGTCTAAGCAACTGATATAATATCCCTAACAAACCTTTTTGCACTGGGGGCTTCACCATTAATAAGTCAAGGTGCTGAAGCTGTTGAATTTCCCTCTGTTTATGCTGCTAACCGCTCATGATTTTTAGGTACTAGAAAAAGTAAGAGTTCTTCTCGTGCAGTTTCTGTTTCTTACTACGGCATATGAAACAACTGCAAAATCCACCCGTGTGCAAGTGCCATCAAGTTACAGCCGACTTCCTGCAACCCCAAAGGGTTTTCAAGGCATGCGATTAAGCACAGGTGGTTTGCCATCGCCTTCCTCTGCAAAGTCTTCCTTAATGGTCGCCCATACAAGCACCAACCCCGCTTAGCTGCCAAGATCTATTGAGACTGGGATATACTATGCCATTCCAGATCCTGCAGAATCCATACTTCAGCCAAACATTAAGATTCCCTGTGTGCCTGGCTTTCACAAACTACAGATCAGAAACAATCAAAGCCAGTGGGTACCAATCAGGAGCAATTTTAGATTTTTGCTTACCCCCAAAATTCACAAAGTCTGAATGTCTCGTATAAGACGAGGTTTCTTTCCAATCTTTCTTCCAAAATCACATCCAATTTTACTTTTGAATTCAAAAGTATATGTGTGTGTCAAATGCAATTCCATTATACTGGCACTAAAAACTGAAATATCTGTACAAGATAATGAAAGGCCTCAGTAACTAACCTCAGTAACTAACAATTCCGTACTTAGCTATTCAAGCAATGATACGAAATGCCCACGTGATTAAAAGACTGCAGGGATTATACTATGGTACTGCAACAGAGTCTTTGATTTTCTTCCCGTTTTATTATCTGAATGGTTGGATTTGTTAGGCTGAAAAGGGGCAACTCGAAAGAAAACCCAAAGCCTTAATTTCTTAAGGTGTTCAAGGGATTTTCGTGCATTGGGAAACACAATCCTATGGCTAATAACTCTGCATAGGATTGCACTGCCAGTAAAACTTTTAATTGGTCTTCTTGCTGTTTTTATTTTCTTTACATTATTTCTAGTCTGCTTTTCTTACTGAGATTAAAGGCAAATTACACAATGTAGGTCAACAGAGAAGAAGAAGAGAAGAGATTGGATTTATACCACACCTTTCACTACCCAAAGGAGTCTCAGAGTGGCTTACAAACTCCTTTCCCTGCCCACAACAGACACCCTGTGAGGTAGGTGGGGCTGAGAGAGCTCTTGACAGAAGCTGCTCTTTTTCAAGAATACCTCTGACAGAACTATGGCTTGCCCAACATCATCCAGCAGCTGCAAGTGGAGAAGTGGGAAATCAAACCCAGTTCTCCCAGATTAGAGTCCGCGCACTTAACCACTACAACAAACTTGCAAATACAATCAACAGGATGAGACGTTAAATTAACAATGCAATAAAACTGGGATTGCAGAAATCTGGTACCAATATGGGATTAATAGGATTTATTTGCGGGTATCCTGCTTATGCATGTGAATGCCCTAACAGCCTCCCAAGAGGGAGACTCTACAGCTCTCAACTCATCTCTCCAGTTTTCAATTGCTGTTTTATACAGTGACGGACTGCGTTTTTTAAAAGCTTAGAAGTGCTGTACAAACAGCTGAAGGACTGTGAAGGGTTAAATCTTCACAGAAACAAGGAGCCTTGAGTGACAGGCTGTTCCAAGCAATCTGATTGGTTAGCATCAGTTGAGCAGAGAAGATTTCTGAACTGGATGCTGAGGCGAATTCAGACTGATTTCAGCCCTAGCTGGGAAGAGTCGAGGACTGACAGTTTCGGAATTCAGCCCTGACTGAGAGCATTTTTAACATAGACAGGAGAACTGGGGAAAGTTGGCATGGAAGTTTGGGAAGCAGACAAAGACTCCAATTCGGGCCAAGGAAAGGGGATAGATCTTCTAGAGAGAGTAAAAAAAAATCCCTGCCCAGTCAAACAGGGAGTTAGCTCTGAAGAGTGCAGAGATTCCCAGTCTTGTGTGGTCAGAAACTGCCTGTAGAAACCTTAAGAACTCAATACAAGTACTGGTGTTTCAAGAGAAGGGGGTTGGGTACTAGGAAGAGAGTACCAGCCTTCTGGAAAACAAAACTCTGGAACACTCATAGGAAGTGTACTGAAGTGTTTGGGGGAAACACTGGAACAAAAGCCTCTCAGCATAAAGATTTAAGTCACTGTGAAAAGCTCAAGACACTCTCACTAGCCTGAAACATCAGAGCTAAAGTGTGTGCATGTCCTGGTTTTACCTCAGAAATTTCAACCCCCAATTTCACCTGAACTTTCTCCTCTATGTTAAATAAAATATTTTGTTATTTTTAAATTTCAGAATGCCTCAAGTGCCATTTAAGTTGTTTAAGTTAAAGTTAAGTCCTTCCCTCGGGTTCCTGGGCTGAGCAAACAGCCAAAGTATCATACAGTGACAGATTGGGACAGCCAGAGTTCTTCAGCCAAGACGAAAACACATTACTAGGGCGGCTCAGTCAGTAAAGGGGAAAACGGAGGGAAAATCTTGCCTCTGAGGGAGGGAAGTGGACGGGGCCATCATACATTCCCTTCTCCAAGCCACTGTGCAAGCAGAATATCCTCTCTCAGTGGTCAAGTATATGAGACGCTGTGAATTCCATGAACCAATTCGTTGCTGAATTTTCCTCTTAAAGATCAGGTACAAGGAGCCCCAGACCTAATCCAGAATATGGTGCAAAGGAAAGCTGTGGTTTAAGCCTCCCTTTTGAAACATTTCCTTCACTTGGAGGAAGCCATATATGGTCCCGTTGGGAAAACCAGCAGATACTGGCTTGTAGCCAATCATCCTTATATAGAAGGCACACAGTTTTCTAGTGTTCCTCTCCATTCTAACAGCCCCTTCCAACCCTTAGGAAAGTCTTTCCCATGGTCATGGGACCCATGCAGAGGAACAACCGCGTGGTGCAGTGGGGAGGTACTGGACTGAGGATGGATGAGGGGGAGAAACAGTGCCCCCCACAGTTGAGATGTGCTTGTTGAACAGGAACACTTGACTCCCTTGTCCCTACTCACTCTGCCCCCCCAGCTCCTGAGAATATTACATTTTGGGGGGGAAACTGCAGGAACAGAGAGGAAAACTGGGAAACCCCTACATTTGGCACAAGGATGGTTAGATCCATAATACAGGTACTTGCAAGTAATAGGGAAAACAGGGGCTTCCCAGACTGGGAAAAGAGGCCAGCACCCCCAGCTCCTCTTATGCCATGTTCCCAGTCAGAACTGGGCCCCCACGGGCCTGCTTCTTCAAGAGGAAATGAATTCTGGGATTTCTGTTCTCAGAATTCCCAATGTCACGTAACAGATACAACAGAGCCCCAAACCAAGCTTGAAAACTGCCAGGGAACCAACCTTTTAATGAAAACGCTGCTCTTTATTTTCCACCCAAACAAAGACAATCTTTATATCTGAATGACACTGTTAACATTACTTTTGTTGGCTTTCCTAGATTCTGAAACTACCACGCTAGTACTGGGGCTTCTGCACAGCTGAACAAATAGCCCAACATGCACACATAAATCCTTTGCAAGCATTTCAGTAGGGGGAGGGGGAGTTTAACCTTTATAACATCTTATTAAGGACAAAAAGTATTGCTCACTACCAACTTTATGTTCCTTTCTTGTGCCTCGGTATGGAGCGGAGAGCTTGCTCTTAACTACTCTCGTTATATTTCAGTCTTATCGCTCCAGCATTTATTTAAAGGCTCGCTCAGGTAACTGAATTATTATTATTATTATTATTATTATTATTATTATTATTATTTTGCCCTAGAAGGCATTACGGTCATCTTAGCTTTCTTCAGCTTTACTCACCAAGCTGCAACGTACAGCAGAGTTCATTTATTTGGGTCCCCTGTTTCTCTTTAGAACAAGTCAAGGGGCACCGGTGGCAATTCCACCCAGTGATTCTTCTGCCCGTCTATTTTCACGTGTCAACAGTCACAGCTAGGCCTGACCAGATCCAAGTGTCAGGTCTCTGGCAGATCTTGACAGGTTTTTAAATCTTTAGGGTATCCGATACTGGACAAAGCCATCCCATTAAACAGACAACCCTCATGGATCAAGGCTGAAGCTTTCAAAAGGTAATACCTTTTTTTATTGACATTCAAAAAGCAGCTAACAGACTCTTCTAGGACCAGAAGACCAAATCAAGCAGTAGCCCAAAATGAAATATTCCCCTCACTTACTCTTCCGTCATGAAAATAATGCTCTTCAAAAAGCACTTTGGAAGAGGCAACTTCTGAAATTAGGAGAGTGGCTTTCCTTCATTTTACTTAAAGTGTGATGCAGGATTTTTTTGAAGCACACTTTCACCAGGAAAAATAAAGGAAGAAATATTTTAACAGTGCATTTAAAACAATGCACCTCAAACGTAATCAGAAATAGACAAGCAGCGTTATGGTTATGTTTTTTTTTTTAAACTACACAAGGTAGCAGAAAGCATCTATTACAGTTCCCCACTTCCTTTTTTAGTTAGCCAAGCAGTTCCTTTTCCTTCTTCTTTGTTTCTCTGTCTGACCCCTCCACGCTGTTTAAAATGTCTGTAGATATATTCTAACCAACCCTAGGATGCTGAGGAACCAAAAAACCCCTTCATTCGTATATGTCTGAATATGGCACATAAGAGGCTGATATTAATTTGTAACACTTAAAACTGTTTTATTTCACTTTTATGGGGATATGGTCAAGCCAGACTGGCAGGGAGGTTTCAGGTTTAAACTAGGCAGGTGAAAGGCAATAGGAATGAGGGATATTCATATCACTATATACAATAGATAGTTTGTCACAAAAATGTAGTTGTTTTGTTCTACAGATAGGTGTTTATAGCTGTTGACAGAGATCACTTGGCTGTCACTCCTTAGATAAACAGGCATAAGCTTATACAAAATTACTAAAGTCTGTGGAGGGAGGAACAGGCATACAGGTTTCAGTTCCCCTTCTTTAACACTTAATAGGAATAACCTTCCTTTCCTAGGAGCTATTCCCTTAGGGAAGGGCTACCAGTTCCATTTCCCCATTTCAGGATCCTCTTCAATCCTTCACTCTCCTTCTTTCACTCTCCCCACCTTCCTTCCTGCCACGCTCAACTGCCACTCCCTCAGGCCAACAGTAGAATTCCATTTGAATCTCCTGTCAATCAAGGTTCTCAGACTGGTATAATGCATCTGCAGTTAGCTGTCTGTCACGGCATCTGTTTCCCGACAGATAAAAACCAAAGCAAAAAAAACCCCCCACCCTGTATGATCCTGAGGGGGGATGAAAATGAGTGACCAAGAATCAAGTAACGTGACTTGATTTTGCTGAGCCAGCAATGACCCCATCAAGCACAGCCAGCTCAGCATGTGCCTCTTAAGGAGCATCCTGCACCTAGGCCAGAGGCACCCGCACAACTTTTGAAGGTACATGGCTCTCAAAGGGCTAGGAGGGTCACCAATACCCCAGCCACTCAGAAGCTGCAAAAGCACACCCAGCCCATCAGTAGCCATCTCCTGACCCCTCCAGTAAGGGCACAACACCCCAAATTTGTCTCTTTTGAAATCAATTCAAATGAGAGAAAAAAATATGCAGTACGGAAAAAACCCTATATATTTAAAACATTTTTATGCTGCCTTTCCACCCAATCAGGGTCCCCAAGGCAACGAACAGAAAAACATTAACATACATAAGAACATAAGAAGATAAGAGATGCCAATGTTGGATCAGGCCAAAGGCCCATCCAGTCCAACACTCTGTATCCCACAGTGGCCAGAAATACCAGTGCCATCAGGAGGTCCACCAGTGGGGCCAGGACATTAGAAGTCCTCCCACTGTTGACCCCCCCCAAGCACCAAGATGACAGAGCATCACTTGCCCCAGAGTCCCTATCTATACCTTGTGGCTAATAGCCACTGATGGACCTCTGCTCCATATGCTTATCTAATTCCCTCTTGAAGCAATTTCATGGAGTGCCCACGGGTTCTTGTATTGTGAGAAAGGGAGAAAAGTACCTCTTTCTCTACCTGCTCTTTCCCATGCATAATCTTATAAACCTCAATCATGTCACCCCTCAGTCGTCGTTTCTCCAAGCTAAAGAGCCCTAAGCGCTTTAACCTTTCCTCATAGGGAAAGTGTTCCAACCCTTTTATCATTCGAGTTGCTCTTTTCTGCACTTTTTCCAAAGCTATAATATCCTTTTTAAGGTGTGGTGACCAGAATTGCACACAGTATTCCAGATGAGGTCGCACCATTGATTTATATAGGGGCATTATGATATTGGCTGATCTGTTTACAATACCCTTCCTAATAATCCCCAGCATAGCATTGGCCTTCTTTATTGCAGTCACACACTGTCTCGACATTTTCAGTGAGTTATCTACTACAACTCCAAGATCTCTCTCTTGATCTGTCTCTGCCAGTTCAGACCCCATCAATGTGTATTTATATTTAGGATTTTTGGCTCCAATGTGCATCACCTTGCACTTGGCCACATTGAACCCCATTTGCCATGTTGACGCCCACTCGCCCATCTTTGACAGATCCCTTTGGAGTGCCTCACAATCCTCACTGGTTTTCACCACCCTGAACAACTTCGTATCATCCGCAAATTTAGCCACTTCACTGCTTACTCCCAACTCCAAATCATTAATGAACAAGTTAAAAAGCAGTGGACCAAGTACTGATCCCTGTGGTACCCCACTGCTTACCCCCCTCCACTGGGAGAACTGCCCATTTATACTCACTCTCTGTTTTCTATTAATTAGCCAGTTTTTGATACATAAAAGGACTTGTCCTTTTATCCCATGATTTTTGAGCTTACTTAGGAGCCTTTGATGAGGAACTTTATCAAAAGCTTTCTGGAAGTCAAAAACTTGAACAATTACAATGAACATATAAAACAATAAAATAATTCAATAAAAACACACAATCAAGCAATAACAGTTACTAGAAAAGAGCAAGAGTCCAGTAGCGCCTTAAAGACTAACAAAATTTGTGGCAGGGTAGGAGGGTTCGTGAGGCACTGCTCATATCTGAAGAAGAGAGCCGTGACTCACAAAAGCTCATCACCTGCCACAAATTGTGTTAGACTTTACAGTGCTACTGGCCTCTTGCTCTTTTCTGCTGCTACAGACTAACATGGCTACCCATCTTGATCTATCTTCATTATTGCGGGGGGAAGGTATATGCCAACCAAAACAAAAAAGTCTTCACCCCCTGAAGGAAGACATCAACAAAGGAAGACAGGTGGCTCTCCCGGGGGAGGAGTTCCAAAGTACTGGAACTAGCCAGACCTCATCAGAGCCCAGAAGCCAAGCGGGGTCAGAAATTGGATGCGAGACCTAAGGAAGGCTTGGGCCGCTATGCAGAGGCAGATGATGGCAAACTACCTCTGCTCATCTCTTACCTTGCAAGCCCCATGAGTTGGAATTTCATGGGGTCGCCATGAGTCGGTTGAGACCCGATGGCACGCTTAAGCTTTAACATACACAGCCCATATCCCAGTCATTGCCTAACTGAGGCACGCTGGTGTGCCACAAGAAAGCTCCTTGGGTTCAATGAGAAGCGAACAGATAATTAAAGGCTCTGGAAGCGGCCCGCTCTATCTTCCCACAACTCACCGCCTTGAGCTTCCTTCTTTTCAGTCAGCCTCCACGAGTGTCGGGAAACTCTGCCACATTTTTACACACGAATGAAGAACCCCACCCCACCCCCCAAAAAAACTGCAGCAGATTTTATTCACTTTCAGGAGCTGCTTTTTACATCTCTGCATTAATCTCTGCGCCCTCTGTCTCCTTCCAGTCGGGATGCATCACCAGGAATAGTGACTCATGCCGAAATATGGGACGGTGGCACTCTCCTGAAGGCAATGAAATCTTAATTTCACACACTCTGCAGTTTTGGATACACTTAAAAAAAGATTGCACTTCTGACCTTATCGGAAGTTTAGGAAACGCTGATAAATAAGAAAAAAGAGGTTCAAGTCTGCCGAAGAGCAAAACATTCTGCCCTTGTAGCTCTGCTCCTCCATACTGCATGCTTGAAGACAGACAGTAGTCACTTTGCAGTTGGCACCACTGTTCCCTCTAAGCTGAGTTAGTGTGAGCTAGCTCACAGTTCTTTAGCCTCCGGCTCACACATTTTTGTCTTAGCTCAGGAAGGAGGGCTCCAAGCAAACTATGAGCTAGCTCACACTAACTCAGCTCAGAGGGAACTCTGGCAGTGACACACACACCCAATGCCAAACCACAGGAGCAGCATCTACAGTCCCAAGACTAGGAGGTGTCCTCTTCTGAAGGGCAAAAGTCTGGTAACCACTGGTCATTCCTAAAAGGAGCAATTTGGTAAAACCAATTGTTGACCAAAGCTAGAGGGAAACGTTCACCTTCTTGAGTTTTCTCCTTCAAAATGGCCTCCTAGTCACCCCCACTTGGTAACACTATCCCCGAAAACACGTGGAAAATTTTGTCCAATGGCTGTTCACCAAGGAATGAAGCCTTAGCCTCCAGATCATCAAGGTATCAGGAGGCAGAAATCAGGGCTATCCATCTGTCTCATGCCCTATTCCTTCTCAAAACAGTGTTCAATTCAGGGCAGCTCAATCTGGAGCTTTATGTGTAGAAGAACACCTTAACAGGTTGGTGGTTACTTTGGAACCCCATCCCGAAATCCTAAACCAGTTCCTGGCCACAATCCAGATAATGATAAAAAGCAGTTAAGATTTTCTACTCTTCCCCCCCCCCCACATAAGATAGTGAAAATATAACAACAAAATCCCCGAAGAAAAACCCAGGTGGGTCGCCATAAAAAAGGGGAAACCATAGTGTTTTCCCTCAGATGACCGTGGCCCCGCCCCCAGCGTGCCCGGCATGGTCGCATCACTTACGGGTGACGTGCACGTCACATACTTTGGGGCTGGGGTTCCCCCCAGGGCTCGATCCACCGGCGGTGGGGAACGGGCCTCTGGGGCAGGGGTTTCCCCGCCCCCCGAGGGGACTTGGCAAGCCTACTTTGTGAGTTACTGGCATTAAAGCTGTGAGCGAGCAATTTGGCTGCTGCTTAAATTAGTTTGCTCTGGAACCATCCCTTCCTGAGCTAAGACAAAAATGTGTAAACCAGAAGCTAAAAAACTGTGAGCTAGCTCACACTAACTCAGCTTAGAGGGAACTCTGGCAGTGACACATACCCCCAATACCAAACCACAGGAGCAGCATCTACAGTCCCAAGACTAGAGAGATGTCCTCTTCTGAAGGGCAAAAGTCTGACAACCACTGCTCATTCCTAAAAGGAGCAATTCGGTAAAACCAATTGCTGACCAAAGCTAGAGGGAAACATTCACCTTCTTGAGTTTTCTCCTTCAAAATGGCCTCCTAGTCACCCCCACTTGGTAACACTATGTCCGAAAACACAAGCGGAAAATGTTGTCCAATGGCTGTTCACCAAGGGATGAATCCTTCAAAGTTGCCCCTTAGCCTCCAGATCATCAAGATATCAGGAGGCAGAAATCAGGGCTCTCCATCTGTCTCATGCCCTATTCCTTCTCAAAACAGTGTTCAATTCAGGGCAGCTCAATCTGGAGCTTTATGTGTAGAAGAACACCTTAACAGGTTGGTGGTTACTTTGGAACCCCATCCCGAAATCCTAAACCAGTTCCTGGCCACAATCCAGATAATGATAAAAAGCAGTTAAGATTTTCTACTCTTCCCCCCCCCCCACCTAAGATAGTGAAAATATAACAACAAACTCCCCGAAGAAAAATCCAGGTGGGTCGCCATATTGGTCTGGAGCAGGAGAACAAACTTTGAGTCCAGTGGCAACTGGAAGACCAACAAAGTTTTATTCAAGGTGTAAGCTCAAGTGGCTCAAGTGGTTAAGACGCTGAACTGCAGGCTGTGGAAGGTCAGTAGTTCAGCAGTTCAAGACCCGGGTGCCGCAAGACGGGGTGAGCTCCCGTCTCTAGTTCCAGCTCCTGCCAACCTAGCAGTTCGAAAGCAAGAAATTGCAAGTAGATAAATAGGTACCACTTCGGTGGGAAGGTAACAGCGTTCCATGCACCTTGGTGTTTAGTCATGCCGGCCACATGACCACGGAAACGTCTTCGGACAGCGCTGGCTCTTCGGCTTTGAAACGGAGATGAGCACCGCAACCCTAGAGTCGGATTCGACTGGCTTTCGAGCAAGGGAACCTTTACCTTTAAGCTTTTGTGGGCAACGCACATTTATTCAGACAATACTCCCAGTAAACCTACCACCGACCCTCCCTCCACAATCTTCCCAAACATAGCCCACCCACAAGAACTAAGTAGGAGCCGCATACACTCAGGAAGTCGAGAGCAGAGATTAAGAAAAGAAAAAGAGAGGGGAGAAAAGGGGAGCTCGAAAATGAGTTGCAGGGAGGCGAGAGATGGCAACATGGATCCAGCTAAGCAAGGAGCGGAGAAATCTTGCCAGATGGAAGCGAAGGCCTCAAGAGTTTCTCATCTTTTGCATGCAATTCCGTTCCTTATGCAGAGATCTGACATAACGTTGACCCAGCTACCCACGGAGGGAGAGACATACAGGATTTCCAGTGCTGCAAGATAATTCGCTTGGCAACCGAGGCTGCCCTTTGAATCCAAAGCACTTGATGTTTTGGAAAGTGTCCACAGAGATGGAATCTATCCTAGGATTAAATTATTAGCTGTGAGGCATAATTCACTAGATAATGTGAGATTAATTCAGGATATAAACACCTTGCCAGAAATGCATGATTTTGGGCCACCCTCAGAACATGTGGACCAGACCGGCTCTAGGGGTTTGGCAGCACCGACAGGCATCATTCTCAGCAAGACCTAGGTGGTTAAATCTATTAGGATACCGATGTACTTGGTTAGGGTTACTGGCCTCCGGGTGGTAACTAGAAATCTCCTATGATTACAACTGATCCCTAGGAGACAGAGATCATTTCACCTGGAGAAAATAGCTGCTTTGGAAGGTGGACTATATAGCATTTAAGTCTCTCTTCAGGTTCCACCCCCCAAAATCTCCAAGTATTTCCCAACCAGAAGCTGGTAACCTTAGTATCTGTAAAAGATTTTTTGGTGGCTCAAGTAGTTAAGATGCTGAACTGCAGACTGGAAGGTCGGTAGTTCAGTAGTTCGAGACCCGAGTGTGCCGCATGACGGAGTGAGCTCCCGTCTCCGGCCCCAGCTCCTGCCAACCTAGCAGCTCGAAAGCAAAACACTGCAAGTAGATAAATAGGGACCGCTTCGGTGGGAAGGAAACAGCGTTCCGTGCGCCTTGGTGTTTAGTCATGCCGGCCACATGGCCACGGAAACGTCTTCGGACAGTGCTGGCTCTTTGGCTTGGAAACTGAGATAAGCACCACATCCCCAGAGTCGGATTCGACTGGCTTTCGAGCAAGGGAAACCTTTACCTTTACTAAACCTTAACAATCCTCATTCCCAGTGGTCCAGTGAGACTGGTCAAACAAATTTTCCAGCCTCCTTCCCACCTATGTACAGGAAAACCAAGTTGCAGGTCCTTGTGGCTTTGGGGTGGGAAAGCCACCAAAGTGACCACCAGTTCCCTTCAACAGGCAGGTTGTACCAGGGCTATTTTTGGGCAGGAACGCACAGGAACGGAGTTCCGGCTGGCTCCTGAGTTGGCCACGCCCAGCAGGAACTCGTTAGCATAACAGGCCATACCCAACATCAGAAACTCATTAGGATTGGCTACATTAGGGGTGTGTGGCCTAACATGCAAAGGAGTCCCTGCTACAAAAAAAGTTCTGGGTTTTGACAACGAACAAGGTAAACAGAATAAGGAGCAAAAGGTGGGTGTGGCTGGATGAGCACACTTCTGGTAACATGGGGGGTGCGGCCTAATATGCCAATGAGCTGAGCTGTTGGGGTGTGGCCTAATATGCTAATGTGTTTCTGCTCTTCAGTGTGGCCTATTATGCTAATGAGTTCCTGCTGGGCTTTTTCTACAAAAAAAGCCCTGGTTTGTACCAAAGCTTAAAAATAGTCTTTGCATAGTAGGACTGGATGAAATCACATGACAGCACTATACTTTGCCATTCTTCAAACTCACTGAAAGATCCAAGCAGTGACCACTGAAAGAATGAAGGGGAATGTGGGAGTTTTGTCCTTGCCCAGTAAGTTAGCTCTTCAATCGGGTTTTTTTTTTCCTTTCAAAAGCTTTATTTTATTTTATTTTATTAAAACTGTGTTTGTATTGTATGCTGGTCTTAAGACCATAATAATAAAACTAACTAACTATTTTTATTAAAATAAAGTATAAAAAACAGTGGCTCTACCTAGTAAAACACAGAGGGGAAAATACTATAATATGATATAATATTATAGCTCTTCAATTATTGTCAAGACAAAAAGCCCAGCGGATGGGCCTCACTGTTGTGACACGAGCATGCTGTGTGAATGTTTTTTGACATATATGTAAGAAGCACCATTAAAAAGCATTTTCGAGTTTGCTTCCACTTTCCTGCCACTCAAGGGCACTGCGTTGGGGACCCCTGAGCCAGTAACTTTTGTATAGCATTCTGCAATACAAGGCTGAAAGGAATAGTTATGGGCCAATGTCAGACAGACTGGGTATAGATGGAGGACTGCCAATAGAAGGGATATTATTATATCATAGGTATGATCAGCTGAAAATATAGTACAATGAAAGAAAAGTTCATTTTCATTTCCTTTTTACCAGGGCTATTTTGGGGCAGGAACGCACAGGAACGGAGTTCCGGCTGGCTCCTGAGTTGGCCACGCCCAACAGCAGGAACTCATTAGGATTGGCTACATTAGGGGTGTGTGGCCTAACATGCAAAGGAGTTCCTGCTACAAAAAAAAGGCCCTGGGTTTTGACAACAGACAAGGTAAACAGAATAAGAAGCAAAAGGTGGGTGTGGCTGGATGAGCACACTTCTGGTAACGCAGGGATCCTCATATGCTAATGAGCTGTGCTGTCAGGGGTGTGGCCTAATATGCTAATACATTCCTGATGTTGGGTGTGGCCAATTATGCTAATGAGTTCCTGCTGGGCTTTTTCTACCAAAAAAGCCCTGAAAAAAAAAGTGTGTGGCCTAACATGCAAAGGAGTTCCTGCTACAAAAAAAAGGCCCTGGGTTTTGACAACAGACAAGGTAAACAGAATAAGAAGCAAAAGGTGGGTGTGGCTGGATGACCACACTTCTGGTAACACGGGGGTGCGGCCTAATGTGCTAATGAGCTGTGCTGTCAGGGGTGTGGCCTAATATGCTAATACATTCCTGATGTTGGGTGTGGCCAATTATGCTAATGAGTTCCTGCTGGGCTTTTTCTACCAAAAAAGCCCTGCTTTTTACACTCAAAGGCCTGTTTTTAGACTGCAGAGAGGAAAATTCTCTCTCTCTGTGTGTGTGTATCTGCAGACCTGGAGAGGGCTGAATTTAGAAACAACACAATAACGAAGAAGAAACATGAAACCAAACCTTTTAGCCCACACCCCAGAAAGTGGGAAAGGGAAGTTCCTTTATGCAAATGTCATATCCTCAACTAAATCTATTTTCCGACCAGAGGAGTCACTGTTGGTAATCCTAATCAGATTGAGTTACCGGATATGGTTCGTCTCCAAGGCCAAAGCATCTTGGGTGTTACAAAGGTCACTGAGGCTGGGGATCTAATTAGTTGCAACCACTAGTAGAATACTTAGAAGGCACCAATGTGTCCCCCCCCCCTCCAACAACCCATTCAGGTGACACCTCACACTAGATACTGCGGGCATCAGCCACTTTGCCAACACACCGTCACAAGCAAGGTAGCAGACGCTGTTTGGACAAATGCACAAGACTACAGATGCAAACACACTGGAACACAATCCAAGAAGAGATCGTACAACTGCCTTCCCGTATTGCCTTTCATCATCACAGCAGCTGCCCATGCTGAAGCACAGCACCTAAATTCACTAAGTACACATGAAGCTGCCTTGTCCTGAATCACTGGTCCATCAAGGTCAGTATTGACTACTCAAGATTGGCAGCAGTTCTTCATAGTCTCAGGTGGACTTTCATAACACCTACTGCCCGGCCCTTTACCTGGAGATACTGGGGACGGAAGCCGGGACCACCTGCTCTCCTACTGGGCCACAGGCCCACCCCATCGGGGGGGGGGACTGTTAAATTTTTAATCATTTCACTTCCAGCCCTAGGTCTGGAATCAACAAAGGATTCTATTGCAAAGTTGATAGTCATGGTTTTTCTGACATGACGCCAGTGAATTTCCACTAGTATTCTTCGATCTGAAAATCAACCCGTTCCTGACAATCTCCAAGAGAAATGGATGCCCCTCTTAGAAGCGTCAGCAGCACATAAAATCGACACTTCCCTGTTTGCTCTACATAAACATCAGGATTTGCTTTCTTATTTTTAACTGTTCTTTTAAATTTAATTAAAAAAAAAAAAAGAATCCCAACCTGATAAATTAAAAAAAAAAAAGCCAGTGACGTTTCCAGGTTTTTTGAGAAAGTCTGAATGGGAAAGTTCAAATTCAAATACATAACTCAGATATTTGAATAATGCTGGCAAAAGAAGGCAAATGTACTGTGTGCGAGCCTGGACCATGTACAAGCACCGGGGTTTGCCAGTGCTTTCTATCCCACGTTTAGCTGGTCTGACATGACTGATCTGCAGGACAACGCCCCTGACCACTACAGATAAGCTATACTTAGATGCACGGGGCGTAAAATGTTCCATAGAAAAATACGGCATCGGAAAACGTTCTGGGGAAAATCCCTTTTGGGAAAGCCTTCTGTCCCACATTGCTGCATGAAACCCCCGGGGGCTGTAGCTCAAGAAGGGTGGGGCCACAGCTGGGACCCTCAATGTTCCCTCTAAGCTGTGGAGTCTTGTGAGCAAAAATTCTACTTTGTGCACTCACTGGCATTAAAGTTGTGAGC